>NW_026943531.1:0-23973 GCF_024139115.2 Armigeres subalbatus | reverse complement strand
GGGAGAAGGAAGAAGGAAGAGGGAAGAAGGAAGAAAGAAGAAAGAAGAAGGAAGAGGGAAGAAAGAAGAAGGAAGAAAGATAAGGGAAGGAGGAAGAAGAAAGAAGGAACAAGGCAAAAGAAAAAAAAGAAAGCAGAAGAAAGAAGGAAGAAAACGGAAGAAAGAATAAAGAAGAAGGGAGAAGAAAGAAGGTAGAAAGAAGAAGGAAGAAGAAAGAAGAAAGAGAAAGAAGGGGAAAATATGAAGGAAGAAGGAAAAAGTAAGAAGGAAGAAGGAAGAAGGAAAAAAGTAGAAGGGAGAAGGAAAAGGGGTAAGGTGAAGAAAGAACTTCTCATTTTCACTTCTTCTTTTGCTAATTCGGCCTAATGGCCATTCGGCCTAATGACCGTTCGGCCTAATGACCATTCGGCCTAATGACCTTCTGCCAAATGGTTTTCGGCCTCCGGGCTTCGGCCTAATGGCCTGACACCGGTTTGACTGTCAAACCGGTGTCAGGCCATTAAACCGAAGCCCGGAAACCAACCATTTGGCAGAAAGGTCGATAAACCGAATGGTCGATAAACCGAATTAGCAAACCATCCAGCGTTGTTCGTATCAGTCTAATCAGTTTCGCCGGAAAACCATGTTCGGAGATTATCTGCCACAGCTCATTTCTTTTCACTGAATCATACGCTGCTTTGAAATCAATGAACAGATGGTGAGTTTGTACTCCCGGAATTTATCAAGGATCATCCGCAGGGCAGGCTTAACATCTGATCCGTCGTTGATCGGCCTTCACAAAAACCTGCCTGGTCGGAGTCTGTTGAACAAGATACGCGACAGGATTTTGTACGCCGAGTTCAGAAGGGTGATCCCTCTGTAATGGGCACCCTCTAGTCTGTATCCTTTCTTATAGATTGGGCATATGAGGCTCTCCAACTAGCCGGCAGGCAGTTCTTCATCCTCCCATATTGTCTGGATAATGCGGTGGATCGATTGATGCAGCTGCTTACTTCCGTGTTTGAGAAGTTCGACAGGGATCTCGTCCTTCCCAGAAGCTTTACTGTTTTCAGCTCGTTTAGAGCCTTCCACCTGGCTGCCACCATAGTCTTGTCTGTCAGAAAATTCCCCTCTCGATCATTGCACATGGCGGGCTTATGCCGCGCGCAATTGATAGTTGCGTAAAACCTCCGCATATCGTTTATATCCATGTTCTCCTGCGCTTCAGCTATCACACTCTCTTCGTGTTGCCTTTTTTCCTGCGGTGGATTCGTTTCTCTTCTGCCCTTGCTACATTGTAGCGCTCTCTGCATCATTTTTCTCGTCCATCACTCGCTGGCACTCCTCACCAAACCAACCATTTCGTTGGCGTCGCTGTGCAGTGCCTAACACTTCCTGCGCTGTTATAGTCACAGCTTCGTGGATATTTTCCCACAATCTGTTGACGTCGCCAGATCCGGTGGCATCTTCTATCCGCTCGTCCAGCTTCTGGTGGTACTTTCAGCAACTCCTTCAACTGACAAGCATTGGATAGTGAAACGCATCGTTCTGTTGTTTTGTGAATTCGTGACGCTGGAGAGTCGCGCCCCGAATTTTTGCAACTACGAGGTAGTGATCTGAGTCGATGTTCGGACCTCTGAAAGACCCTACATCTATAACATCCGAAAAATGTCGTCCGTCGACCAGCACGTGGTCTATCTGTGAGCAAGTGTCTCCATTCGGATGGTGCAGGTGTGTTTGTGGATATTCTGTGAGCCGCTCCTAACATGAAGGACAGACGCTCGATCAGATTCGCACCTCCGGATAGGAGCAAATCCCCCCTTCCCTGTCAGCATACGACTATAATTATCACCGGGGTTGGTTACCCGATCTTCCCTAAAGTTGCTCGTATCCCGGCCAGCGCCACAAGGAGGTAGGGATAGGAGTTGCTGGGTAAGAGGCTAAGGACCGCGAAATGGGGTCTATTTTATTCCTTAAGTGATAAAATCGGGGAGTGACAAAATCGGGTCAACACTGTATTTACCACAATCGTCATACATTTCATTAGACTTAACATTTTCATTGAGAAGAGCAAATCACTCCTAACATAACTTGAAAATAGATCCATGCAGTTGATTTGCAAGTCATTTGATACCTGAGCAAATGGGAAAAACTCGATTCATTACAAACGCAACATTTTTCACACCTTTGTGATTTCCAGTTTAATTTTTATGGGTGTGTTCTCTTGTTTCTCTGGCTCATCACATGGAGACAACTTGGATCCCTTCTCTCGATGCGTTTTCATATGCGTCTTGAGGTTGTCCTTCCGATTAAAAGCCCGATTGCAAATCTCGCAACTGAACGGCTTCTCCGGTAGGTGCTTCTTGAAGTGTTTTCTCAGATCACCACTGTGGAAAGAAATGAATTCTCAGAACTTACTAGCATTCTGTATAAAAGCGTTATTCTTACTTAGTCAAAAACATTTTATCACACTCGGTGCATTTGATTGTCGGTTGCTCAAAGTGGGTCCTTTTGTGTCTGGCCAATCCCGTCGGTTGATAATATGCCTTCCCACAGACCGGACACAAGTAGATTCGTTCCTTAAAGTGCGTTATCCGGTGCTGCTTCAGGCTGTTGAGCAACGCATATTGTTTGTCGCAAAGGTCGCATTTGTACATTTTGGCACGCGTATGGATGTTCACGTGTGAACTGTAATTTGAAGCACTGACAAACGATTTCGCACAGTACGGGCATTGATGTCTGCAAAAAATAGAAAAATATAATAAAAACAAAAAGTTTCAATTATTTCTCTAACCTTCGTTCATTGTTATGAATTCTCATATGCTCGGTGAGGTTCTTTATAAACTTTCCACAAATCGTGCACACCTCGGCACGTTTTGCCGCTCTCGATGTATCATCCAAGGACTTCGTCCTGGGCCTACCGCGCTTTGACGCCCGTGGCTTCGGATCTTCTTTGTCGTCCGATATCGTCTCGATTTTGCTCTTAGATTCCGCTTCCAGTTTCATCTCCGTTTCAAGAATTTCATATTCGTATACGGAACCGACATCACCGCCGTCATCGTCATCATCTTCGTTATCACTTAAACCGTTCGGATCAAAGTCAGGATCATTTTCTTCGTCCTCTTCGACAGGTTTGAACGATTTTATATCAATTTGCTCGAGTTCAGACGATTCCTCCAAATTATGATGAACGGAGTCGGCTTTATCGTGATCTTCCTTTTCCTGTACGCGTCGCTGGTAAATTTCATTATTTTTTACACAGGAAGTGTGAAACCGATGCCACTCCTCGACAAGAGATTTGCAACCAGGGCAGATGAACGGACATTCGTTTTCAACCTTGATGATCTACAAATAAAAAAAATCTTATGATCTGATATTTTGTTTTAGATTAGTCTGAACCACTACCTGAATCGAAAGATATTGGATAATTAGTTGGACTAAACTGTGACCAATAGAAGCGTCAGAGCTATGAATATTATGTTCACCAATGGCAATCGGTTCCAAATCGGAAGCACTTTGTAAGCACAATCTACAGAGGCGTTCCATTGTAATACGATACGACTGAACGGCAAACAAAAAATAATTCAAAATTACGCACAGTACCGTTATAAGTGTTTTGTAAAAATAGTATTGAATGTTAAGACGGTAGTTGTTTACATTTTTTTGATTCTTTGGCTTATCTTCTACACCCGCTGCAGCAAGAACGTGAGCAAAACAAAATGCATAATAAACGCAAAGTTTTGGATGTGTGCGTGGTGTTGCAAGCTTTGCAGATAGGGGTGTCTGAATAGTTTAGAATAAAATAATTTATCGACCTTCCAGCAGATGTCCTACACAGTTGGCAAAAAATTTGCTCTTTTATTTATTTATTGCGACATTTACTCTTATTTAGACTTACCCTGAATAATTTATTATCACTGTCAAATTTCGCACACGATTTCGCAGTCCGTCAAGGTTACTGCACATAAAGGTTATCTAATTATCCCATACAATATTTGTTTTTGAAATACCTAATTTTGATTAGCCTTGCATCTGGCAAAGATCAAGTTCGAGAGTCAACAACAAAAATAGTTTGTGTTCATCATCGCCCCAAAGCGTTTGACAGTGCGAAGTTCGAAAACGGGATGAGTAGGATTATCACAGAAATCTAAACAATTGTGAAAAGAGCAATATCACAATATTGTGTATTTAGTCGAAGGATGGATTCCAAATAAATTTTTGCCTTGGGTTATTTCAAATCACCGTTCAAATCTAGGGAAAATGTCCTTGCATTCGACTGATGCAGATGCTATTACAAACATTTTAATTATTGGTTGAAATGAAGCTGTGTAATTGTAAATGCATAATACCTGGCACAATGCATGCAATATGTGGTTGGTTAAATCTCATTAGATCACATTTTCCGTCTATCGAAAGTGTTTATTAGACTGGCCTAGGATACAAAAAGTCGTCCGATTCTACGGGGCACTCCCCAGGATTTTGCCTTTGGGTAAGAAAATTATTCTCTGAAAATTTCAGCCTGATCCGTTATTGCATAAGCTGGCGCAAGTGATTTGAAGTTAATATGGGGGTTTCAGCCGAAATATATGGGAAAATACACCTCTGTTACTATTTCATACAGGAAATTGGACGGAAAAGCCCGATTGACCCCAGATTTGCAGGAAATGAAGTTAACATGCCAATGAACAATTCCACATAAAATTCTACGAGGATGAACAACACTCTCAAGCGTTCACATATCCAAATTACCAATTGATAAAAACTTGCTAGAGAGTAATGGGCCAAACACAATGGATACGTTTGCGTGCGTTTTGACAGTTTTCCCATGGCAAAACTGTCAAAACGCACGCAAACGTATCAATTGTGTTTGGCCCATAAGAATCGTTCGATAATTGTATCCCGATTCAAAGCATTGGTAACAATGCCAAACATCCGATTGAACTTCATTGTTGACATTAAATTGGTATTGATTAGGTTTACATTTCTAGACCAACATCATTTGAAAAGGGCGTAACAGCCAAAATTTATACCTTCTTATTCTTCGTTTGTATATATAGCTACATATGTGGACAAAGAATCAGAAGGAATAAATTTTGGCTGTCACGCCCTTTTCAAATGTTGGTCTAGATTTAAATGATAATCGATTACACAATTTGAAAAGCACAAGCCTGGCTGATGGTGTACAGCTGCAACTATCACCAACGCTATAGAGACTTACCACCCGTCGCTAAGTCAGTCTAAACCCCTGGTGGCTCATTACAGAAAAACCCATTGCGAAAGCTGGGCTGTCAACGGCGTTATTGATAATAATTATTATTCCTTCACTTGAATTGCGTCGGACTTAGCGTTTACTCCGGCAGACACTTTCTAATCAGCAAAAACGAGCCAAAGAAAGTTTACCAGAACGCATTCACTACAGCAGCGAAGAGGATTCCGAGCCCCTCTACTGGCATCAACAAACGTAACCAAGAAGCTACAGTCAAACGCCCCCAAGCTTTCCAAGGAAAATGCACGTTTAAGTTAGCATAAACTAACTGCACCAGCTAAAAGCCCTGCAATGGTGGACATAAAAAAAAACTTTCAATGAATAACTAAAGAAATGTTAATAAAAAAAGTTGAAAAGCAGGCCAAGTTCTAGTTGGAATGTAGTGCTATGGAAGAAGAAGTTTGCGATGCACTTACGAGATTGACTGATTCACCGAAACCAAATGCTAAACTGTTAGCAAGTTTTTAATAGTAAATATTATCATACACATAGATATTGTAACACACCAGAGTCGTTTTTTGCGCGGAAGATATGGGCCGCGTAAATTTGTAATTTGTTTATTTTTATTGGACACGGAAACCTGTTAGTGTGACACTTTGTATCAGGTCAAGGATAAGGTAAATTAAAACAACGTAAAAAAACCGCGTAAATCCCAAAATATGTGTGAAAAAACCGCGGAAGTCCCGAAATTCGTGTGAAAAAAAATCGAATAGAAAACCATTCCTGTAGAAATAACCGCATAACAAACGACTTCAGTGTACATCGGGTTGAGCGTTGACTCTTCCTTGATCGAATGGTCCAAGAAAATTGAAAATCCATCGAGAAACGGCTGAGATATTAACGATCGAAGTCTATCATATTTTCGTGACGATTTTCAAATTTTGCAATGGTAAAGTGTACCCCAATATAGAAAAGACAGACGTAGTTCTACGTCAAAAAACACGATGCTACGCACACCAACAAAAGATATTTTAGTTACTAGATAAAGATAGTCGCTTCGGTTCCCTTTGTTCTGCTGTCCGAAACATGTGTGGTACATTCCTGTCAAATCGTATGGATTTTCCTTCCTTGACATTTAGCTCCCCTATCCTCGCCAGCAAAAGATGTTCCGGACAGCGACGACAGCGACAATATTTATCTAGTAACTAAAATATCTTTTACACCAACATATCCAATGACAGATATGGAACTGAAAATGTTTTTTTATTCAGGGTTCGGGTTGGCACTGACCCAGGTTTAAAAACGAATTCGACATTTATCTGGTAACTAAAATATACTCGATTAAGTTGAAAACCGGAATACGGGACTAGCGAAGTTGGATTTTTCTCGCAACCCGTACGTTAAACCTAACTTCGCTAGTAGCGCGCTAGTCTAATTAGGGCCTAATTAGACTAGCGCACTACAGGCGATGTTAGGTTTAACGTATACACGTTAGGTTTAACGTATACGGATTACGAGAAAAATCCAACTACGATAGTCCCCCATTTCGGTTTTCAACTTGACTATATAGCGATATCTTTTGTGTAAATAAACAGGGGGGGAGTAAGCCTGTCATCCACGAACAAATCAAGCCTACCTAAGATGTATTATCCGGGCCTCGCCGCTTGGGAAAGGCGGGCCACTCTGGGCCACCCCGCTTGGCAAGTGTAACATTTTTCGAACTGGAATCTTGTAGGATATTGGTTAACCTACACTACTGCTGACTAACGAAAAAATTGTGGGATTGTTTGTTTACATTTGCTTCATACTACATGCAGAGGAGGCGCGATGCACCGCATATTACCCCCCTGTAAATAAAACCCCGAGCTGATGAGTGATGACATCGCTTTTGCAGAAAATAATCGATTGACATAATAACGGGCACCCCTAGATCAAAGTTCGACCCTGGCATAGACAGCTGACTTTGACAATTAATTTTTTTTTTTCAATGACTTGATGCGAAGTTATCCGCTAACGGGACGGCACGGAAATCGCTCGATATCCAAATTTCACGAATAAACGAACATGAAAATTAGTTTTCTAACAACCTAAAATGTTTCTGAATCGTGTATGTTGCCTGCGTGGTGTTCTACGAAGTAGGAACATCTTGGCCCCATCGTCGTCGCGTTTTAGTGCACCGAAAAATCGTGTAATCTCTTCTGTAGTTCGATTTCCCCCGGCCGCACATCAGCTGGTGCCTCCGATAGGACAGCGGCCGGACGAAGGATTCCAGATATCCGATGAAAGCATCCAAAAGTACTTGGAGAACATCCGGTTGGAGTACTATGCGTTGAAAGTTTCCGATCAGCTGGACAAAAAGGACATTAAGCGGATGGCACTGTTGTCGCATGTGGTGGAGATGTACGAGCAAAGGCGGATAATTATGGACAATCTCAAGTCCCTGCAGGAGATGAGTTCCGAAAAGGACGAGGATATGTTGCAGTTGATGAGAGAGGAGAAAGAGGTAAGTTTTTATATGTTTTCAGTCAGTTCGTTTGCTGATCACAATTGTGTTATTGTTCAGGCGTACATCAACATTCTTCGTAAATTGGATGGCGAAATAATGGACGGAATTTTATCGATGGACGATGAAGAAGATTTCAATGCACTCATTTTAGAAGTTGCGGCTGGAGTTGGTGGCCAGGAAGCGATGTTATTTACACGAGAATTATTTGATATGTATTGTGGCTTCATCGAGTACAAGGGATGGGAAACCGAAGTCCTCGAAACCGAGAACACTGAACTGGGAGGAATTCGTCATGCATCCATCGTCGTGCGTGGAAGGGATGCCTATCGGTATCTCAAGTTCGAGGCCGGTGTGCATCGGGTACAGCGGGTGCCAACCACGGAAAAATCTGCTCGAATACACACCAGTACTGCAACCGTTTCGGTAATTCCACGACCGGACGAATTTCATATCGAGCTCAAAGATAAAGACTTAAAAATTGAGACTAAACGTGCCAGCGGTGCGGGAGGTCAGCATGTCAACACCACCGACAGCGCAGTTCGAATTCTTCACATCCCCACAGGGATTGCAGTTGAGTGTCAAACGGATCGATCGCAAATCAAGAACAGAGAAATTGCCAAACAGAAACTTTTAGCCAAACTTACCCAGCAGGAACTGGAAAGTAAATTCAACGCATCACAGTCCTTGAAAAAATCTCAAGTTGGCTGCAGTCTAAGGAATGAAAAAATCCGTACTTACAACTACAACCAGGATCGTATTACCGACCACAGAGTCGAAGGTGGGACCACGCACAACCTGAAAGCATTCCTTGAGGGTGGTTCTCAATTGGAAGACATGATTGCAAAATTGCAGGCTATGCACCGAAAGAAGCAACTGATGGACATTATTAACAGCTCTTTAGAAACTAAGTAGAAGAGACATATATCATTAATAAACGCTTCATTAACAAATCGTTAAACCGTTAAAAAAGCTTCAACCTTTATTTCGCTAAACTTCCCCAATCCCCTGCCTGTCCCAACTGGGTTACGTGTTCCCTGACAGCTTGGTCGATGATTTTCTGAACTTCTCGGCATCCCTGCAGGGCCGTTTCCAACACCTTGGGTAGATGATCGAGATGGAATCGTTGGGACATTTCCATGAAGGCAATCTTCCCGCTGCTGGGCAGTGATGCTACCGTCAATGTTGGTCCTCCGCTCATTTCTTCCAAATTGGACACATCCATCAGAGGTATCTTACCGGCCAGCGAGGCCGTGCAAGCGCAAACGTATTCCTTCAGACAGATACCCGCATCGATGAGAGCCAGGGTGGCTGCGTTGACCGAAGCACAGTAATTGCCGCCATCTGCCATTAGTACCTCTATGTAAACATCGATCTGCGATTTCGGATACAGTTCCGTCTTGATGGCCGCACTCAGCGCTTGCTGAAGATGGATTGTCATTTCTTGACTTTTCCGGTCACCTCTGGGTCTCCTTTTCCGCTCGCCGGTGGAGAAGGTGGCCATACTGTACTGACAGTTGACGATGACCTCTTCGTGGCTGCTCTTTTTCGCCGGAGCTTGATGTGGGCCGTAAACGGCGGCCAGCACCTTGGTGTTGCCCTGCTCAATGTAGGCGCTTCCATCCGGCTGGCTGAATACCCCCAGTTTGCACTGAATGCGACGCAGTTCGTTGGCTCGCCGCCCGTCCAGACGGAGACCTTCATCCGATAGGAGTTCCATTATTTTCTTATTTATAGCACTTTTCTGTTTGGAGGTTTGGAATAACACAACAACGGCTTCACTTCGCGCGTGGTTTTGTTTATATTCTGTTCGCTTTGTCTTGTTCGTCGGTTCGGAGGTGCAGGCTTCGTATGTGTGTTTGAGCAACACATTCATAAAAAATGCAGTTTCAGCAATTTCATTCATAAACAGAAGTCGATATAATCGACATAGGTGGACATAATTTTTCAACACACATGAACATAATCAGTAGAGGGTAGAGGCATTGACGTTTTGAAACTGTTTGGTAAAGATTTATTGCTGATGGTGCATATTCTGTGTGGTGCCGATCAGAAATTCTAGGAACTTTTTTCAAATAGGCGTAACTGTGTTTGACCTTGAAATTTAAAATGGCCAATACTCTCTCAATTCAGCATATTTCGTTCAGCTAACGGTACTAACGGAATTATTCAGAATAAATCAAGACAAAATTTTCAAAACGACTTATCTGCTTTTGTAAACAAAGATTCAAACGACGATTTGACGAATCTGATAGCTCTCCTACGCAAACTAACACCATCAATAGGTAGATGAAGGCCTCCGCTACCTGTTGATGGTGTTGGTTTGCGTGGGAGAGCTATCAGATTTGTCAAATCGTCGTTTGAATCTTTGTTTACGAAAGCAGATAAGTCGTTTTGAAAATTTTGTCTTGAAATAGCCTGGACTCCTATATAGGAAGAAAAATAAAATTGTTTTAGATAAGGTAGGTAATATTTATTTTTAAAGAAGCAATACAAATTCCGAATTAAATACGTCCCAAAATTCCAATCAATTGCACATATTTTTTAGAAACTTCATCTACAAAAGGTCAATGGAAGTGGAACGGCTATGTAGATTGTGCCTGCAAGAGGGCCCTGATAATGTGTATTCCCGCAATATTGAAAGAGGAAATGCGGAAGAATCTTCAGAGACCAGCATTGAACAACTTGTTCTGCAGTATTTGCCAATTCAGGTGAGTTCCGGATATCACGATTTTTTTTTTCAATCTATAAAAATCATCGTTTATTTGAAAGGCTCTCTTGTCGTGAAGCGTTACGTAGCCGAAATCTTATTTTTACACCAAGGTTTTTTTATGCAGTTAGAATCACTGTTCCCTTGTTTTTCAACTGATTTGCATGAAATTTAGAGGACAGATGCATTATACTCTATTTTGTGTGTGTGTAGATGTATTAATCTGGTGATTGGCTCCATGGAGACAGTTTTATCGAGAGCGTCCCCTGGGTCACATGGGGTCAAAAAAGGATAACTTCCTTTTAATCGTAAATAATACGCATAAAGGGCCCTCCTTAGCCGTGCGGTAAGATGCGCAGCTATAAAGCAAGACCATGCTGAGGGTGGCTGGGATCGATTCCCGTTGCCGGTTTAGGCATTTTTCGGATTGGAAATTGTCTTGACTTCCCTGGGCATAAAAGTATCCTCCGGAAGTTCTTCCAGGAATTCATCCGGAAGTTCCTCCAGGAACTCCTCCGAAAGTTCCTCCAGGAACTCCTCCGGAAGTTCCTCCAGGAACTCCTCCGGAAGTTCCTCCAGGAACCCCTCCGGAAGTTCCTCCAGGAACTCCTCCGGAAGTTCCTCCAGGAACTCCTCCGGAAGTTCCTCCAGGAACTCCTCCGGAAGTTCCTCCAGGAACTCCTCCGGAAGTTCCTCCAGGAACTCCTCCGGAAGTTCCTCCAGGAACTCCTCCGGAAGTTCCTCCAGGAACTCCTCCGGAAGTTCCTCCAGGAACTCCTCCGGAAGTTCCTCCAGGAACTCCTCCGGAAGTTCCTCCAGGAATTCCTCCGGAAGTTTCTCCAGGAATTCCTCCGGAAGTTCCTCCAGGAATTCCTCCGGAAGTTCCTCCAGGAATTCCTCCGGAAGTACACCCAGGAATCTTTCAGGAATTTCCGTCAAGAATTCCACTGGAAGTTCCTTTAGGAATTCCTCCGGAAGTTCCTCCAGGAACTCCTCCGGAAGTACCTCCAGGAACTCCTCCGGAAGTTCCTCCAGAAATTCCTCCGGAAGTTCCTCCAGGAATTCCTCCGGAAGTTCCTCCAGGAATTCCTCCGGAAGTTCCTCCAGGAATTTCTCCGGAAGTTCCTCCAGGAATTTCTCCGGAAGTTCCTCCAGGAATTCCTCCGAAAGTTCCTCCAGGAAGTTCCTCCGGAAGTTCCTCCAGAATTCCTCCGGAAGTATCTCCAGGAATTCCTCCGGAAGTATCTCCAGGAATTCCTCCGGAAGTTCCTCCAGGAAGTTCCTCCAGAAGTTCCTCCAGGAATTCCTCCGGACGGAAGTTCCTCCAGGAATTCCTCCTGAAGTTCCTCCAGGAATTCCTCCGGAAGTTCCTCAAGGAAATTCCTCCAGAAGTTCCTCCAGGAATTTCCTCCAGAAGTTCCACCACGAATTCCTCCGGAAGTTCCTCCAGGAATTCCTCCGGAAGTTCCTCCAGGAATTCCTCCGGAAGTTCCTCCAGGAATTCCTCCGGAAGTTCCTCCAGGAATTCCTCCGGAAGTTCCTCCAGGAATTCCTCCGGAAGTTTCTCCAGGAATTCCTCCGGAAGTTCCTCCAGGAATTCCTCCAGAAGTTCCTCCGGAAGTTCCTCCAGGAATTCCTCCGGAAGTTTCTCCAGGAATTCCTCCGGAAGTTTCTCCAGGAATTCCTCCGGAAGTTCCTCCAGGAATTCCTCCGGAAGTTCCTCCAGGAATTCCTCCGGAAGTTCCTCCAGGAATTCCTCCGGAAGTTCCTCCAGGAATTCCTCCGGAAGTTCCTCCAGGAATTCCTCCGGAAGTTCCTCCAGGAATTCCTCCGGAAGTTCCTCCAGGAATTCCTCCGGAAGTTCCTCCAGGAATTCCTCCGGAAGTTCCTCCAGGAATTCCTCCGGAAGTTCCTCCAGGAATTCCTCCGGAAATTTCTCCAGAAATTACTTTGGAAGTTCCTCCAGGAATTCCTCCGGAAGTTTACCCAGGAATCTTTCAGGAATTTCCGTCAAGAATTCCACTGGAAGTTCCTTTAGGAATTCCTCTGGAAGTTCCTTCAGGAATGCCTCCGGAAGTTCCTTCAGGAATTCCTCCGAAACTTCCTCCAGTAATTCCTCGGGAAGCTTTTTATGGGCTTCGTGGCCGTGCGGTTAGCGACGTCAATCGTCTAAACGCATGTGCTGTGGAGTGTGGGTTCGATTCCCGCCCCGTTAAGAAGAAAACTTTTCGTAAAGGGAAAAGTTCTCCACTGGACCACTGGGTGCTGTGTAAATGTCCTTGTCCGTTGTCCGTTGTCATGCTAAATATTAGGTGTTCAGTCTGTGCGTAGAGGTGTGCGCCGCCGCGCCACGCCGCCGCCGCCGGCAGTTTTTGGCACGCCGTCGCCGCCGACATTTTTGCATCGGCGCGCCACCGTTTAAAATTTGCCTCGCCGCTGATCTATAATTTTCCACGCCGATTTAAATTTTCAGTGGAAAGTCCTAAGATTCATTGGATTTTCCGTATAATTTGCTGATAGATCTCTACAACATTACGTTGAAACTTCAGAGAATTTTTCGTGAGGATACCAATTATTTCCATGGAAATTCCATACCATATCTACCAGGTACCATTTAGCAAAACGGAAACTGTTATCAGATCAAAACTGGTTTGACCGAAAATGTAGTTTGGCCGAAAGCGATGTAAAGGAAAGTTTGGACGGACTTGTAAAAAGTTGTTTACCCTAACAGGTCATTTAGCTGAAAATGCCGTTCGGGTGAAAAAGTCGTTTGACCGAATATACATCATTTCTCGCTTAACTTTTCAAAAGGACCTAAGAAACATTTTTTTCATGAATTAATTTGAATAGCGCAAACAACAGAACAACATGAAAGCTTTTGATTGCAGTACTCAAATTAATTCATGAAAAAAATGTTACTTAGGTCCTTTTGAAAAGTTAAGCGAGATTTGACCAAAAATGCCGTTTGGTAAAAAATGGCATTTGGCAGAAAGAGCCATTTGACCCTTAAATGTCCTTTCTGCAACTTTCTTTGAAAAGTGTCGTACGGCTGAATTGGTCATTTTGCCAAAGAACACGTTTATCCGAATTGGTCATTTGACAGAAAATGCCGTTCGGTCAGAAGGGTTGTTTTGCAGAAAGGACATTTTCGGGCCGAATTACCATTCCTACCAAACACCATTTTCGGGCAAATGATCTTTTTGGTAAAACGATTTTTTCGGCCAAATTACCAATTCGGCTGAATGTCCATTTCGGCTGTACCGTGGGGTATCGAAATACGTACACTTAAGCACCTTAGTATATGAAAAAGTCATTAGAAAATAGGAATAGAATTTAAATAAAACGTTTGTCAGTGACACAGGAGAATGAAGGCTTCTACTTTTGAAGTGTTTCACATTCACTCATCAAAAACTACGAAAAACATGATAAAATGATGAATAAAATCAACTACTCCTGACTCGAAATCCGTCCATCATGGACGGATTTCGAATCAAAGGATCAAAATCCGTACAGCTATTTTTTAACTAAATATTTAAATTGAAGTAGTTTAATTGACCAAACTACCACCGTAAATAGTTCGATACGCACCTTGAGAAGCGATTCCTTTGATTTGCATTCCGCTTATCTCATGTAATGATTCGCAATTAGCAATTGAAACACAGTTACTTATGATGCAATTACGAAAACAAAATGGCGGAAAAAACTCCGCGTTTGGTGAGTGGCGATTCGTTTTTGATTTTTGTTGTTTTAATTTCAAAGCCTTCGTTCCATTTCTAGGCCCTAAAAGCTTACTGCCAAGTATCTGAACAGGATAAGATAAATTATATCTACAATAATTATTATTAACCCCATTTAATTTATTGATATCTCATGAGGTGGACGGATTTCGGCCCCACACGGTATGTCGTTTTCGGTAAAATTACATTTTTGGTCAGACCACTTTTGACCTGATAACAGTTTCGGATAAACGTTCAATTCGGCTTAATGGGATTTGGTTAGATGGCTTTTGGCTTAAATGTTAGTATCGATTTAAAAGTAGAGAGGTTACGAAATTTCGTTCAACAGTCTTTTCGACGTAAATGTCATTAGACCAAACGGATGGATATTATGGACTAAATTACCCATTCAGTTATTGGCATTTGGCCGTAAGACCAGTTGGCCTAAACGATATTTTCGGACAAATTACCCATTATGTCGGCCAATCGGCATTTTTGAGCTGATGACCTATTCGGCAAAACGACCTGTTAGGGAAAACGACTTTTCGGCCAAATTACCAGTTCGGACATACGGCTCTCTGCCAATGGAATTTCTAGACATTCTAGACGTCAAACATAGTCAAAATAGAGGTGCATCTGATTGTTCACCGCTATCACCGCTATTCACCGATCATCGACTTTGACATAGTTTTGAAGCTCAGCTGTTCGATAACTGCAAAACTGATGTAACTTTCGAAATGCATTTAAAAGCATTGCAGTTAAATGGCTTGCAGTTATCGAACGTCTACTGAACAAAGAATTTCCCGTAGAATTCCAAGAATTTTTCGTTGAATCGTTTTGAACAATCCTCCGCGGAAATTATAAAGAAGTTTCCATTAAACTTACAGAGAATTTCTCCTGAACAGTCCAGAGAATTTTTCTCGAAAACTCCTTAGAGTCTCCCGCGGAAATTCTTAAGAATTGATTGTTTTATCGTTGGCCATGCCAAACAAGCCGTCTTTATTATTCTAGAATGAGAAAGCCAACGGTAAAACACCCATTCAACCAGCCGCACTCTACTACAATTATCAATAATGTTCTGTACAAATTTGGAAGAATACTCAACAGAAACTCAACAAGAACTTTTCATAAATTTCCGAAGTTTTTCCTGTAGAAGTTAAGAACATTTTTTTTGTAAAAATTCTGAAGTTTCTCATGTAAATTGCGACAAATTTTCTGCTGAAATTCCAAACAATTTTATTTAAGAATTCAAAAGAGCTTCTCTTGGTAATTCCAAAGATATCTCGAAACTTCAAACAATCCCAAAATTTTTTTCCAAATTTTGGTTTTTCTTCAGATTTTTCTGGAGAAGTTCATTATATTTTTAATGTCTTGAATATGCCAAAAAAAAATGCAAAAAAATAATCTTAGAAAAACGTAATGAAAAAAATCGCCACGCCGATTCACGCCGCCGCCGCCGGCCAAAATTCTGACAAACGCCGCCGCCGACGAATATCGGACCGGCGCACACCTCTATCTGTGCGACCTCTGGTCGAAGACAGTGATTCTGTCTTTTTTCGTCTTTACACGAATTCCTCCAGGAATTCCTCCGTAAGGTCCTCCAAGAATTCTTCCGGAAGTTCCTCCAGGAATTCCTTCGGAAGATCCTACAAGAATTCCTCCTGCCGGTTCAGAATGTTCTGTTCGACAAAAATATGGAACTATTCAATCATTGACAACATTAGCATAGTGCAAACAGGAATTGTAATGTGCTACTCTTATTACCATTTTGCTAACTTCACCCCAATATTTTCGGATAGTGCATTGTGGATAGCTAATAGGGCCATATGTGGTTGTCGATAATAATTACACTGGATTCTGTTTTTACACGATTAACATTTTCTCAATTTTTCACTCATCCTAAATGTTTAACGTATATTCATTATCATGTGATTTTTCTTTGAATTATTCTGGATTTTTTTTTAAACATGTTGCGAAGAGTTTAATGGCAAATTGAAGTACACGTTCAAAAGTACGAGCGAAAAAAAAACGTTTAAAAACAAAATCCTGTGTATTATGAATTGTATTTCGCTTCTAACAAGTGCAAAATTCCAAAAATGGTTGAGATGACCAAGCTGCTTCGCCTTCAAATTTTTTCCCATTCACATATTAAAATTATTTGATGATCCTAAAGTATACAAACACAAATTCATTGCATAACCATCTACTCTTTGTTGTATACACTGATACAAATTTTGAATATAGCTTTTGAAATGTTTTTAAGTAATCGTACTTCTAAATTACAGATTTTTAAAACCGAAGATTGTTCATACCCATACATTTGCATAGTATGTAAAAATCAGATAAAGCAATGGCATCGGTTCTACATAACATGCGTCAATAATAACGAAATCTATCAACTACGAATTTTGGAATTATTTGGCGGAACACATGATGCCCAACCAGAAGTATCGTTTACCTTGAAAGAAGAATCCACAGACAATATCTGTAAAAGTTGGAATCTAGATCAAACACTGAAGTTTGAAACGGTTGAAGTTAGAACGCTCCCCATCAATGAATTATCATACACCGAACCGGAGGAACCTCCAAAGAGAAAGCGTGGTCGACCAAGATTGAACACGAGTGAGAAAAAAACGGAATTATCGACAACCAAAAAGCGTGGCCCACCCACTTTGAAATTAAAGAAGAAAAAATTGTCACCTTCCTCGGACAAAAAGCGTGGAAGGCCAAAAATTAATCATGAGCCGAAGAAGTACAAACCCCGCCCTAAGATGTGTCCCATTTGTGGAAAGTTCTTCACGGTGTTACGCGAGCATATTCGAAATCACAACAATGATCGCAAGTAATCACTTTGATATTGTTTTTCCTAACCGCATATGAATAAATTTAATTACAATTTTGTCCGTTTAATTAAAGGTATCAGTGCTCGTACTGTGCGAAAACGTTCATTGGAAGGAGCAATTTTTTCACCCACGTGAACATCCACACACGGACCAAGTGGTACAAATGTAAACTCTGCGACAAGCAGTACATCTATGTGAAAAGTTTGAAACAGCACATGGCAATCCACACCGGGGAACGGAAATACATCTGTACGATATGCAACAAATCGTACCGTCAAATGACATCGCTGGCCCGCCACAAGCGAAACCACTTCGAGGAACCGCAGATTAAATGTTCTGAGTGTGATCACTTGTTCTACACCAAGTACGTAGCGATTCGTTCCGTACATGTTATTGCCTAAATATAATTCGAATTTATTTCCAGTGGTGAGCTGAACAAGCATTTTAAGAAACATTTACCGGATAGGCCGTTTGCTTGCGAAATTTGCGGCCGTGCTTTCTATCGGAAGTGCAACCTGCGAACGCATATGAAGATACACCTACCGAAGACAAAAAGTGGACCAAAAGCGGACAAAAAGTCACCTGATGGTGCGGTCAGCGATGAAGAAATTACGGATTACGATACATAATTTGATGATCGCTCATGTATGTGGAATTTCATTTCTTGAGTTGTGAATAAAAGAAAACAAAAAAAAAACGTTCCATATAATGGTATACCCAAACAAACTCTTTATTCCATTCCAAATGGTTCGTGAATTGTAGTTGTATTACTTGATAGATTATTTTGATATCTAGCAGTAATTCTGCCTTGAGATGTAGGGGAAAGTGGGGCAAGATCGCCATATGGGGCAAGACAGCCAACGTTGATTATGAGATAAGTGAGCATTATATTCACATTATTATTACGAGGGAATGATTACAAAACTGTGTAAATGGGCTATTATACAATAATATAATATATAATACAACTGAAAAATGTATATGGACAACATAATTTAAAGTATCATCGTGTTTTCTTATAATTTTGTAGTTACGTAATGTAAAGTTTGAAGACAAAATTACTCATTTTTCAGCACAAATTGATATTAACCAAGGCTTTTATATACAGTATCCCCCCGATGTTCCGACAAATTTATGAATGAACTATCGAGGTTTATCTCATTAATATGACTGTCACATCCATACAAATGAATAAAAACAAAATCACAGCATAAATTTGAAAACTCATAGCATAATGTGTTTAAATGGGTGTTTTTATACTTTTTCATCTGGAAAATTCCGAATTAGCGAGATCCGGACTAACGAGTCGTCGGATTAGTGATGTCCGGATAAGCGGGGGGATACTGTAACTATAGCCTATCTACATTATTAATTTGAGAAGATTCACAGTAATTATGATCGATAGGATATACATATTTGGATATATGCCGACTTGGGGCGGTATTGCCAACTGTATTAAGAACAAGGTAATCTCGAGGATTAAGAGTCGCCCAAATGCATTGCAAAAAACATCAAAATAGTTTCTGCCTGAAACAGAGATGATTAAAAACGGATATGGTTTTAATCGTAAAAAATAGCTTTAAGCAAATTCAGATATTGTCGTAGAGCCAGTCATTTAAACATAATTACAAGAAGTGTAAGAAATGTGTCAAAATAAATTCAGCACACTTTTGATATACTTTTTGGTTCTGGCTCGTCTTGCCCCGAGAGAAAATGGGAAGTGCTAAACTCTGTTAGAGTTAACGAATCGTAGCAATCATAATCTATTGATGTAGTCTATATGAAATGAAGAGAACAAATAAATTAGTCTTTAGTTAACCGTCATTCAGTTCAGTCGAACTGTGTTTGTCTTCCTATTCCAATAGGTTATGGGCCCAGTTACAGTAGGCCTTGCGCGGAACAGAAGTTTTCTTTTATCGTCGGTCCGGAAAGTTCTGGAAGTCATGGAAGCAAGCAAGATTTCGATAGTGAAACTGAATAATTCCAACTACTCCGTATGGAAATTCAAGGCGGAAATGCTGTTGACTCGAGAGGACTTGTGGAAGTACATTGAAGATGCCGCTCCGGAGCCGGTGACGGACGCATGGAAGGGTGGAGATCGCAAAGCAAGAGCGACCATAGCACTGCTAGTTGAGGATCAGCAACATACCCTGATACGCGATACGAAGACGGCTAAGGAAGCTTGAGATAATCTCAAGAAACACCACGAGAAAACTTCCCTTTGCTCGAAGGTTGCGGTGCTGAAACGGATTTGCAACAAAACGTATAAAGACGGGGACGACATGCAGAACCATTTTTTCGAACTGGAAGAGCTATTTGCAAAGCTGTCGTGTGCTGGACTGGACCTTGGTGAACCATTAATGGTTGCGCTAGTACTTAGGAGCCTCCCCGACTCATTTGATACGCTGACAACGGCATTGGAAAGCCGTTCTGATGACGAGCTGAAATTGGAACTTGTGAAAAGAAAGCTTCTAGACGAAGTAGCGAAGCGAAGCAATGGACTCTCGGATTTAGCACTTAAACCAAGTTTTTCGAAGATAACAATTTTTGCAAGAAAAGTGGCCACAAGCAAAAAGAATGCAAGCTGTATGCAAAGGATACGGAAGCGGAAAAAGGTAGGTCGCCAGCAAAAGCGGCTCGTAGTGAAGAATCGTCCGTAACTTTCGCTCTGATGGCGAGAGCACATGCAGATTCTGGTGAATGGATCGTGGACTCAAGAGCGACCAGGCACATGTGGCCAACCAGAATTTTTCAAGAATATGATGGAAAGCGCAGTGAAATTCATCAGTTTGGCGGATGGAAAAATTGCAAAAGTGGAAGGTGTTGGCTCAGGTGAACTGTTATGTTACCACGACAACCTACGACGGTTACTCTTAGCAACGTGCTCTATGTACCAAGCTTGGAAATCAATCTCCTTTCTGTACCGAAACTAGTGGATTATGGTGCTGCTGTGATGTTCGATGAAATTGGGTGCAAAATTCATGTTGGTGGTCAACTAGCAGCAGCAGCTGTCAAGACTGGCGGACTGTATAAATTAAGATCAACGAAAGAAGTGCTGATGACGGCCAGAGACCACCACAAAGTTGATTGTCAGCACGTATGGCACCGACGCTTTGGACATCGTGACCCAAATGCCCTTGATGAAATGGTAAGGAATAACCTCGTGGATGGTCTGAAGATATACGACTGTGGTGTACGCGAAGGGTGCGATTGCTGCCAGAAAGCGAAATTGAGCAGAAAACCGTTTCCGGAATCAGTAGATAGAAAAAGTCGTTCAATTCTCGATCTAGTGCACACCGATGTTTGCGGGCCTGTAGAGAATGTATCGGTGTCTGGTTATCGTTATTTCATGACCGTCATCGACGATTATAGCAGGTTTTGTGTGTTGTATCTGTTGCGGAAGAAGGAAGAGGTACCCGAGAAGATAAAAGAATATGTGGCCATGATGAAAACACAATTTGGGCGAACGCCGAAAGTGATCAGAAGCGACCAAGGTGGCGAATATACGGGAAGCAAACTGAGGAACTTTTACAAAAGTGAAGGCATACGGGTGCAGTATACAGCAAGCTACTCACCTCAACAGAATGGTGTAGCCGAGAGAAAAAACCGGTATCTAATTGAGATGAGCCGGTGTATGCTATTCGACGCTAAACTACCGGAGTGCTACTGGGCGGAGGCGGTAAGTACTGCCGTCTATTTACAGAATATTCTTCCATCGAAATCAGTTCCTACAACGCCGTACGAAATTTGGCATGGGAAAAAGCCAAACGTGACCCACCTGAAAATATTTGGTAGTGTTGCACATGTCCATATCGTGAAGCAAAAAAGAAAGAAGCAAAGCCCTGCATCAATGAAGCTAACTTTCGTAGGGTACACGTTGGAGCACAAAGCATACCGTTTTTTGGATCGATCGACTCGGAAAATAATAATCAGTCGAGATGCGAATTTCGTTGAGGAGGAGGAAAGCGTCGTACCCGAAGAAGTAGTCAGTAAGGAATTGGAAAACAGGTTGAACTATGAGTTGTCCATGAAGCCAGCTGAAGTTCAAGCCACTCCACTGGTCAATGAAACTGAATCGTTGGATGAGTCGGACGTGGATAATGATAACCCAGATGAGGACGATTTTGATTATGACACTGCGACCGAATCTACGGTAATCGAATGTAGCATCGATGACAACCCAGGACCGATTCGAAGATCTTCTCGAGGAACCAAGGGCATTTTGCCAGCTCGCTACCGTGATACATTGGGCATGGCATCAGATGTAGTTTCTGAACCACGAAGCTTTGAAGAAGCAATCAACGGCCCGGAAAGTGCATTTTGGAAAACAGCGATGGACGACGAATTCCGTTCACTGATGGAAAATGAAACCTGGGAAATCACAACGTTGCCGCCGGATCGTAAGAAAATTGGATGTAAGTGGGTGTTCAAACGAAAAACAGATGAAACCGGTATGGTAGTCCGATTCAGAGCCAGGTTAGTTGCTCAAGGGTACTCACAAAATACGGAGCGGACTATGACGAAGTTTTCGCGCCGGTGGCTAAACAAGTCACTTTCCGTACACTGTTAACGGTAGCAGCTGAACAGAGACTTCTAGTCAAACATGTAGATATCAAGACTGCATATTTATACGGCACACTAGAAGAAGAAATCTTCATGAAGCAGCCCCCTGGTTATGAAACTGGCAATCCAGCCGGTGTGTGTCGCCTAAAAAGAAGTTTATACGGACTAAAACAAGCGGCTCGAGTTTGGATCAAGACAATTGACGACATTTTCAAGCAAGCTGGTTTTGTGCAGTCATCAGCCGATATGTGTCTATACGTTTGAGTTAGGAAGGGTCGGCGATCGTTTATCCTTATTTATGTGGATGATATACTAGTATTCTGTTCCAGTGAAGCCGAGTTTTGTGAGATAGTGAACCACCTGAAAAAATGTTTCAAGAAGATCACCAAGTTTCAAGGTGGATACCTTATCAACCAGCAGGCATACATCACCAAACTAGCTACTAGATTTGGTCTGTCAAATGCGAAAGGTTCGAGAATTCCGATCCGATGGACCCTGGTTACCAGCAAAAGGAGGAGAATTCAGCTGTATTAGCCAACAGCGACCAGTATCAAAGTCAGGTAGGTGGTTTGCTGTATATTGCAGTAAATTCACGACCGGATATTTCCATAAGCGCATCAATTCTGGGACGATCTGTTAGTCATCCCCGCGTTCGAGACTGGACTGAAGCGAAGAGAGTGTTAAAGTATCTTGTATACACGAGCAACTACTATTTGAAGCTAGGATCCACAAATAGAGAATTAGAAGTTTACTGCGACGCAGACTGGGCTGGAGATATGCTGGATCGAAAATCAACATCAGGATTTCATCAGGAGTTGGGCCTCCCGGAAGCAATCCTGCGTAGCCCTATCATCCACCGAATCCGAATTCATTGCTCTAGCCGAAGTATGTAAAGAAATCCAATGGATGCTGAAGCTGCTTAAGGATCTCGAGAAAATCGTGGATCATCCGATCTGCATACGTGAGGATAACCAAAGCTGTATACGACAGGTGGAGAACGAGAAACTGGACCAACGTTCGAAGCATGTTGATACGAAGTATTGTTTCATCAAGGACCTGAAAACAAGAACGTCATTAGCTTGCTGTATTGTCCTACGGAAGATATGCTGGCAGGCATGATGACGAAACCGTTAACAAGCGTGAAATTGGGAAAGCTACGTGAAGCAACAGGTGTTTTAGCTATCGATGTCGAGGAGGAGTGTTAGAGTTAACGAATCGTAGCAATCATAATCTATTGATGTAGTCTATATGAAATGAAGAGAACAAATAAATTAGTCTTTAGTTAACCGTCATTCAGTTCAGTCGAACTGTGTTTGTCTTCCTATTCCAATAAACTCGTCTTAGACGGTTGAATACATTCCACTAAAAAAAGCTTAAAATATTTGAAAAAATCCTTTCGTAATTTTTTTTTCATGCTTCATCAAGTATTGTGCCTTGCAACAAAATGACAACTTCCGTGATCATTTTCCAAGGATCACATAGATGTGTAAAATTTATCCGCAGTACAAATAAAAAGTACGTGCTATCAAAGCATCCACCACCAAAATTCACCACGTGGCGGGTGGCGGCCAAATTTCACGCTGACGAAAATCAAGCAAACAACCTAGTAAAAATAAATATCGAGACACCTAAATTTTTATTGCTAAGATTTTCAATATTTATTAACAATGGTTAATTAAAAAAATTAAAACAAATTTGAAGTGAATCAAAAAGTGGTATTTATCTGGTCATCAGATCTGAAGATCCGTACATAATTTATAATCCAACCTAATTTTAAATCTTATCTAGTGGTTTTCTCAAGACTATCTAGGTTCACTAAGAAATTTATAAATCGCATTTAGACTACTACTCCTAGAAACTAGAACTACTAGAAACTACTAAACTTCCTTATTTTTTAGGAAATTCATGAGGAAATTCCTTGAAGATTTCTTTTCTTCTCTCCAAGTTTTACTTCTAGACATTTATTCGGCTATTCTTCCAGAAAAATCTCCGGTATTTCCTTCAGGAATGCATTTGAGAGTTCCTTCAAGAATACATACAAAATTCACTCCCATTATGCCTCCAGAAGTTTCTTCAGAAATGTATGGCGGAAATGTTCTGATTTCACTCCATAATTTTAGTAGAAGCATAAGTACTAGAATGCTAGTGGCGCTGTAGTCATTTAAATTATTTTGCCAAATTATGCTTCAACAAGCTTTAATTGGCCATAATTTATGCATCATGTTGTAGGCCATATTTAATTCCATCACAAACATCGGTTTGACACTTGTAGTACCGGTACTTTGGCTGCCAGGTCAAAATAACCTAGATGTTAGTCAAGCGAACACGAACGACATTAGTGATCTTATACTTTTGAATCAACTATAATTTCACTCCTTCGGAGATTCTTCTAGGAACTTCTCCAAATATTCCTCCAGGAACTCTTCCTTCAATTCCTCCGGAATAGCTTCCAG
>NW_026943530.1:0-14992 GCF_024139115.2 Armigeres subalbatus | reverse complement strand
ATCATTTTCAAAATTTTATTTTGATCCGCCTCGGGCTGAAAGTCTCTTAATAAAGACATAAAAAAAATATTTTGATGCTTGCAACCCAATGAAGATGAGCAAACCACGCATGCCTCATTCTCTTGCTTGCTTCACAAGCAGCCAGTGGTAGTGAGGAAACAAATTCGGCAAGCAACACGAAGCTTCGATGCTCTTGTCACACATAAGCTACTGAATCATACATGTTCGTTGTTTGATCGCCTACCGAGGGAAGCGATTGTAACGAACTCTTGTGTTGATGTCACTCCTGCGTTGTATTACGGGAGAAGATGAAACATAACAAACCAAAACAATTTTGAATTTTGCAGCTGTTCTCAGGCTGCAATATACGAGACAAATGTAGCGCTTCTCTCTGAATACATGTTTTTACGAAGCAGTTTTGATCCACACGCGCAACAAAAAAATGCGGTTATTTCGACGGGCTAGAGACTAATTGGGTATAATCTATCTTCTATATAGGGGGGATGATGGCTTTTGCAGTTTTTGTTCTATTATTGTCCCTGTCAGGTGGTTTTCTATAACCAATTATGCTTAAATTTGGCCTAAACATTCTTTGCATATCAAAGAATATTGTGGCCGAATTTCATGAACAACAAAAACAACAATAATAGAACAAAACCTCCCAAACCCCAATAAAAATGAAATGGTCTGTGTTCGTATCCGCATAACTCGGAAACGGCTGGATAGATTTTCTACATTCCTTTATAAAATAGGGGAACGGTTTGGCACTTCATTCCATAGCTCCTATTTCCATCCCATCAAAAACAAAGCAATGAAAAGGAATATGGTTTGTTTCTAATTTTTGTATTTTTTCAGTAGTGAGCACGCGTGTTAGCAAGAAGAAGCTACGAAATTGGTGCTGTATTTCTTTGTTTTGCAATGCGATGAGTATATGTTCAGTGAGATAGAAAACGGAACAGTTCCCCTATATCTGTTGTCGTTTCCAAAGGGTTTATATGATATTTTTGTTTTCTCATGCAAAAATCACGAGTAAGGGTGAAGAAATTATGAAAAGTAAAATTAAGATAATTCGCATGGGCAGCTCAGAACGCGCATTTTCGCCAACTATGCAGGAGAACGTCTGCTGGGTCGACTAGTCTTCTTCTATTTTCTTCTCTATGTAATAAAAATTAATTGATTTGTGTTCGTATCCGCATAACTCGAAAAACGCTGTATGGATTTTCTTCATTCCTTCAGCAGATATGTCGTTATCGTTTCCGACGGGTTTATATGATATTTCCTCATGCAAAAGTCTATGGTAAGGATGATCAAATCGTGAAAAAACTGAAATTAAGATTCATATGGATATTGCGCATGGGCAGTTCACAACGCGCATTTTCGCCTACTATGGAAGCGGTTAGATTTAGAAAGTAGTCGTATTTTACAAAGTTCTTCGGAAGGTCAAAACTATTTTGTTGAGAATTAGTTTTTTTCGAAATTCATTGTTCATGAGACATACAAGATAAGATATCTCGGAATCTATACCTAAAGGCAAGCATGTTATCAATCATTTAGTAGTTTGTCAATAACTCATCCCAAAAGATGAGTTTCAAAATGAGTTGTATGGTGGACTTCTAGTGCGAAGGCTTTTCTACAACTCTGTCTAATGGTTCGTTGTTTGAATTCCTTCAGTAACTTAGACTAAATAATAACAAAATTCCAATCATTTAGTTTAAGTTACTGCAATTAGGCGCTAGTGTACATAAGATTTTCAGCAAAGTAGGATATCTAAGAATCTATTCAATTTAGCAAGTAGCTGTATTCTACAAATTTGTTTGTATGGTAAAAACCTTTATTTTAAAGATTAGTTTTGTTCAGAATTCATCTACCCAACGGCGCTAATGTAGGTGAGAGTTTCGGTAAAGTAGGATATCTCGGAATCTATTTAACTTAGAAATTCATCGTCTTCTACAAAGTTTATCGAAAAGTGAAAACCATTATGTTGGAGATAAGTTTATTTCGGAATTCGCCCACCCAAAGGCGCTAGTGTACATAAGACTTTCAGCAAGGTAGGATATCTTGGAATCTATACAATTTAGAAAGAAGCCGTCTTCTACAAAGTTGTTCAAAAGGTCAAAACCATTATGTTGAAGCTTAGTTTAGTTCTGAATTGATCCATCGAACGGCGCTAGTGTACATGAGACTTTCAGCAAGGTAGGATATCTCGGAATCTATTCAACTTAGAAAGTAGCCGTCTCCTAAAAAGTTGTTCGGAAGGTCGAAACCATTATGTTATGTTGAAGATTGATTTAGTTCAGAATTCATTCGCTCAATGGCGCTAGTGTACAAGAGATTTTCGGCAAGGTAGGATATCTCGGAAGCAATTCAATCTAGAAAAAGCCGTCTTCTACAAAGTTGTTCGAAAGATTAAAACCATTATATTGAAGATTAGTTTAGTTCAGAATTGATTCACCGAACGGCGCTTCGGTAAGGTAGGATATCTCGGAAGTTATTCAACTTAGAAAGTAGCCGTCTTCTACAAAGTTGGCCGGAAGGACAAAACCATCATGTTGAAGATTAGTTTAGCTCAGAATTCATCCACTCAATGGCGCTAGTGTACAAGAGACTTTCGGCAGGTAGGTAGGATATCTCGGAAGCTATTCAATTTAGAAAGATCAAATGGTCAAAACCATCACGTTAAATATTAGCTTAGTTCAGAATTCATCCACCCAACGGCGCTAGTGTACAAGTGTCTTTAGGCAAGGTAGGATATCTGGGAATCTATTCAATTTAGAAAAAAGCCGTCTTCTACAAAGTTTGTTCGAAAGGTCGAAATCATTAGGTTAAAGCACAGACAAACAGACATAACATATTGAACATTCACTCATCAAATTCATCGTCGTTCAAACACTAACGACAACTGTTGATTTCAGTTAATTTGGCAAATCACGAACCAGATGGCGGTAGTGAGCAAACGTCAAACCAGAGCATATCCGATGCGTACGCCACGAGTAATCAATTGGCCAACTAATGATTATTTGAATTGACCAGTAAATCAGTGAACGATGGAGGTTTGACGAGTGTTATTTCTGTTTGTCTGCGAAAACGGCTACCGCAGTGATGGCGTTGGGGGCAATCATCGATGGTGCAGCAGCGGTGGTTTTTGATAGTGATTGACATCACAGCTCTCTAAATTTCACATATTCCACTAGTTTTGTGTGCGCTAGCGCCACCAAGCGGATGAATACCATAATAATGAGATTTGAAATATAATGGTTCTGACCTTCCGAACAACTTTATAGAGAATCATAACTCTCTAAATGATACATATTCTGTGATATCTATTTCAATTGGTAGCCTTATGTGCGTTTCCGCCACCTAAAAAACTGAATCCCGAGTTAAGGACGTAAGGTTTTGATCATTCTAACTCTGTGGAACATCACAACTCTCAGAATTAAACAGATTCTGATATATATCAACTTGGTGTAATATCACAAATCTATTTTTTAAAAGTTCCGAGATATCTAATTCTCTCATATACGTTAGCTCCGCCAAGCAGATGAATTCTGAATTAATCAGACGTTTACCGTAATAGTTTTGATCCTTTGAAAAACTTTGTAAAGAAACACAACTATCTAAATTCTACAGATTGCAAAATGTCTCATTTAACTGATGATCTCATATACGCTAGCGCTGCCAAGCGGATGAACTTCAAATTAATTAGATGTTCTGCGTAGTGTGTTTGATCTTTTAACAATTCACTTCTTCTTCTTCTTCTTATTGGCATTACATCCCCACACTGGGACAGAGCCGCCTCGCAGCTTGGTGTTTATTAAGCATTTCCACAGTTATTAATTGCAAGGTTTCTAAGCCAGGTTACCATTTGTGCATTCGTATATCATGAGGCTAGCACGATGATACTTTTATGCCCAGGGAAGTCGAGACAATTTCCAATCCGAAAATTGCCTAGACCGGCACCGGGAATCGAACCCAGCCACCCTCAGCATGGTCTTGCTTTGTAGCCGCGCGTCTTACCGCACGGCTAAGGAGGGCCCTTTAACAATTCACACTTAATCTTATTTACCGGGCTCAGTTACCAGTTTACCGATTTCTCCACAGCTGAGCTCTCGGTATCCACCTCAGTAAAATAGTTTAAAAAGTTACCGAGATCTCGGTTCTGAGTACCAGTGGCGAAATGTCAGTTATAACTGAGCACTCGGTAAATAATACCGAGTTATTTGCACGTACATTACGGATTTCGGTAATGAAAAATACCGAATAAATCGTAATTTGGGTTTCTGTTTTTTCTTAGATAATAAAATAAGGAAGCACAAGAATTTTGTCATTCATCGATTTATTATTATTCATTGACAAGCATATTTTATTATATTTCAAAGTGAATTGGTGTGCGTTCGTAACCGCATAACTTCCAAACAGCTGGATGGATTTTCTTTACTCCTCCAGTACGTTATTATCTCCAATATTTCCTCATAAGAAAATCATCACCTATGGGGGAAATCGTCTGTCGGGTCAGCTAGTAATATTATATTTTTTGACGAATCCAACTAGGTTAAACAGCGAGATAATTTAGCCTTTTGTCTGGAAAAAAAAATTTCATGTTCAAACAGTAATGGTTGATAAAATGTAACAGTAATGAAACCTTGAAACCTACCTGAACTACCTAAACTTTCAACCCGTAAAATATTACTCTATTATATGTACTGCAAAGCCTTCAAATTAAATAAAGCAAATCGCTCGGGCAACAACTTCTTTCAAATGAATCGGAGATGTGTACTTCATAAATATGGCGTCGCTAAGCAATCACCATCGGTGATAGCGTCACATCGAGCTTTGCTGAGAACTTATTTCACCGAAAGCTCAGTTAAACGCATTGATTTTTACTGAACAATCGGTATATTTTTGACAGTTACAGGAAGTTTTATTTGGAACTGAGTTGTTCGGTAATTTATACTACCAGAGATCAGTATTTTATTTTGAACAGCTGAGACATCGGCAAAAATATTTACAGAAATCGGTAAACTTATTTTAAATAACTGAGCTCTCGGCTCAAATTTACTTTTACCGATTGAAATCAGTAAAAAATATTACCGAGCTGAGATTCTGAATTTAAGTGTGCATATTTCGTTCAAATAGACGCTAGCCACCTAATTAGATGTTGTTCACAATGGGTTTGATCTTTCGAACAACTTTGTAGAATGTCACAACTCTCAAAATTTTACAGATTCCGAGATATCCAATTCAACTGGTAGTGTCATATACGCTAGCGCCGCCAAGTGGATGAATTCCGAACTAATAAGATGTTGTCCACAATGGGTTTGATCTTTCGAACAACTTTGTAGAAAATCACAACTCTCTAAATTTCACAGATTCCGAGATATCTAATTCAACTGGTAGTGTCATATACGCTAGCGCCGCCAAGTGGATGAATTCCGAACTAACTAGATGTTCTCCTCAATGGATTTGATCTTTCGAACAACTTTGTAGAATATCACAACTCTCTAAATTTCACAGATTCCGAGATATCTTATTCAACTGGTAGTGTCATATACACTAGCGCCGCCAAGTGGATGAATTCCGAACTAATTAGATGTTGTTCACAATGGGTTTGATCTTTCGAACAACTTTGTAGAATGTCACAACTCTCTGAATTTCACAGATTCCGAGATATCTAATTCAACTGGTAGTGTCATATACACTAGCGCCGCCAAGTGGATGAATTCCGAACTAATTAGATGTTCTCCTCGATGGATTTGATCTTTCGAACAACTTTGTAGAATATCACAACTCTCTAAATTTCACAGATTCCGAGATATCTTATTCAACTAGTAGTGTCATATACACTAGCGCCGCCAAGTGGATGAATTCCGAACTAATTAGATGTTCTCCTCGATGGATTTGATCTTTCGAACAACTTTGTAGAATATCACAACTTTCTCAATTTCACAGATTCCGAGATATCTAATTCAATTGGTTGTCTCACAAGCCTACTAAATAAATATATACAAAAATTTCTATTGCAAAAAACCAAGCAATGTTATAATAGGAAAGAGCGATAAATCTTTGCAAAAGAGATTTTAGTTACCAGATAAAGATTATCGCCTCGGTTCTTTTTGTTCTGCTTTCCGAAACATGTGTGGTACCTAACTGTCAAATTCATTCATTGACATTTAGCTCCCCTATTCGCGAAGTCGAAGCAAAATTCTTCATACAAACAATGACAGTTCTTTATGGGTTTTTACAGTAGAGCAACAAAGAGGAGGAGATGGCGGCCATGTTTCACTCAAACTCTGACAGAAAGCAATGGGATTTCCCATAAGAGGGAAGAGCAGAATTTGCTTCGACTTCGCGAATCCTCGCCAGCAAAAGATGTTCCGGACAGCGACGACAGCGACAATCTTTATCTGGTAACTGAAATATCTTTCGTCTTTGCCCTCATCTGCAGAGGATAAAGACAACGCTGAGTTCCAGTTTATTTGTAACATTTGCAACAAACATGGTGAGGTATATGTTGGGAACTTTCCAAACTGCAATAACTTGTATATTTCAGAAGTAAAACAACAGATGGTTAAGTTTATGTCTAAATATTGATAACTGATACTTTTTTTGTCTTTATTAAGGAGACTTTCAGCCCATAACTGATACTTATTTAACCTAACACATCGTCGAAAATCGATTAATTCTCGAAAGGCGCGGCAGGCGATCATTGTCCTATTCTGTTGCAGTTTGGGACAAACGTTTATTGCGAGTTGAGTTTGTCCTAACATTTACAAAAAAGGAAAATGTGGTTCTCATTAGCAATGTTGTTGTTTTACATTTTCTGAAAATAACACATCTAATGGGTGGCCACTAAATAGCGGGAATGGAAAAATGGCTCGGGAAGAAAACTGCAAAGAAGTGCAGCTCAATCTGATCTACGTTATTATAAAAAGTAGTCCTTAGTATTTAAACATAGATTAATGAATGATAGTGTATACACCATATATAATTCGTATTAGCTGCGCGGCGTAGTTTAACGGATGCCATTTCCGGAGTAGTAGTAGTAAAATTCTTCTTTATTTAAATCATTTTTTGTTCTACAATCATTTTATACATGTACAGTGATCGGCCGGCATGGCCCTCCAACTTCAATTTCAATTATTGTTATTATTATTATTATTATGCTATTACTTAATTTTTAAAATATAATGTATCATGACGGCCTTTAGGAGGCGCTGGTGTGTTTTTTAAAATTTGATAACCTAACTACTATGTACACTAATATTTACAATAAAAAATTTGATAACCTAGATTGGAACTAGCGCCCTAATTGGAGCCTGATCCGAATGCAAGCAACGGACCCTAAACTTTTCTTTACACTCACCAAAGCGTTCATGTAAGGTTTTTATTCCGGCCAGACGGTGGACCTCGGATGTTCTTGTCCTGGGAGGGGTGTTGAGGATCATCCTCAGGAATTTGTTTTGGACCCGTTGAAGTTTGAGGTGGTGGGTTTTAGCGCAGCTCTCCCAGACCGGCATGCCATATTCGATCACAGGAGGATGATTTGCTTGTAGACAGCAAGTTTATTTTTCAGGGACAATGACGACCGGCGGTTGATCAAAGGGTACAGTAGTTTCAACAAGACGTTACACTTTGTCACCGTTTTGTCAACCTGTTGCCTAAAAATAAGCTTGCTGTCGAGGGTCAAGCCAAGTGGCCGGCCTCATTGGTCCATTCCACAGTCGTGCCATTGAGGATGATTTTACAGTCCCCAGGCGGAACAAGTTTAGGTGATTTGGAGTGGGGGAAAATGATGACCTGGGTCTTCGCCGCGTTGATACAGATCTTCCAGCTGGTGAGGTACTCTGTCAGGGCATCCAGGCCTCGTTGGAGTTTTGCCACTAGCGCTCTGATCACTCTACCGTTGTAGACGATGGATGTGTCATCTGCGAACAGAGACAGAATGCCGCCTTCTGGAGGTTCTGGCATGTCGGAGGTGAACAGATTGAAAAGCAGGGGCCTGAGGATACTGCCCTGGGGACGCCTGCGACGATGTTGTGCGCATTGGAACTCGCTCCGCTGATTGAGACCCGGAATGTCCTTGCCGACAGGTAATTGTTGATGATTTTCACCAGGTAGCTGGGAAGATTGTAGCGTTGTAGTTTGTACACCAGGCCATCATGCCATACATTGTCAAATGCCTTCTCGACATCGAGTAAGGCCATGGCGGATGTTTTCGAGACAAACTTGTTCCGTCTGAGGACGTTGGTAACTCGGGTCAGTTGGTGTACAGTTGACCGACCGCGTCGGAAACCAAACTGTTCCTCAAGCAAGATGTTGAGATTTTCGGCAGACTCAAGTAACCGATGATGAATAGCTTTTTCGAATAGCTTGGATAATCCTGAGAGAAGGCTGATGGGTCGATAACTTTTGGGAGAGGAAGGATCCTTCCCAGGCTTCCGGATGGGGATGACTTTCGCTGACTTCCAGGACGATGGGAAGTAGCTAAGCCGGAGACACTGATTAAAGATCAGCGAGAGGTGCTCAAAGAACGGAGCACTCATGTGTTTGAGCTCGAGATTCAGGATGCTGTCGAAGCCTGGGGCCTTCATGTTCTTCGACGATTTGATATAGGCCGTCAATTCGTCAGCTGAGATCTCCAACTCCTCCGAGAAGTCGTTGGGAATCAAATGGATGTTGTTAGCATGCTCGTTGACGGCTGCTTCGTGTGGACTGACGATGTTCTGCCCAAGATTGTGTGAGCTGACGAAGTGACGACCTATTTCCGCGACCTTCTCTGCAGGAGTTATCAAGCGATCCTTAGAGCCATTATTGTCTAGTGGGATTAAATGTGGAATGGACCGAGGCTTGGATTTTAGAATTTTGGTCATTTTCCAGAACGGCTTAGCATAATCTGGGAGAGTGCGGATCTTATTCGAGAAATTGTTATTTTTGAGGTCCACCATTCTGGCCTTGATAATTTTTGTGATTCGATTGCAGCGTGCCTTAAGCTCAGGCAGTCCAGTACGCTGAAACTGCCTGCGAGTGACATTCCGCAATCGAATCAAATCTTTGGTGAGTGTATCGATGTTTAAGGAGTTGCTTACCTGCCGAGCCGTCGGTACGTGTTGCTCTCGGGCCGCCGTGATCGCCTCCTCGATAGCGCACAGCTGGCGGTCGATACTTTCCGGCGTCTCCGGACGCACCTCGTAGTCGACGGTGTTATCGACGCACTGCTGGAAACGCTGCCAGTTCACTCGGTGGTAGTTCCGCCGTAACTGCTGGTGCCGATTGACCGAGGAGCCCAGTTCCGCCACCACCGGATAGTGATCCGAACTGAGCTCCTGGTATACAACCGGCTGCGAGACGTGGTCACCAGGTTTGTTACGTAGAGGTCGAGCGTTGCGTGGGCACCGGACCGACTCAGCCGAGTGGGGAATCCGGGCTCAGGATCGTGTAGTGGCCTTCCTCCATGTCGTTGCTCCAGATGGTGCCGTTTCGATTGCCGCGACTGTTGCCCCAGGCTTGATGTTTGGCATTCAAGTCGCCGGCAATGATATACTGGCCTTGCCTCCGCGTCAGCTTGACGATGTCCCTCCGAAGGGCAGCCGATGATCCATCGCCGGCTTTGGCTTGCGTTGGACAGTACGCCGCGATGAGCGCGATTGTGCCGACCGAAGTGGTGATTTCGACACCGATGGCCTCGATGACACTGAGCTGGAAGCTTGGAAGCAGACGACAGTTGATGTTGTAGCGAAGAGCGATGGCCACACCACCTCCCTGGTCGGCCGGTCGAGTCGCACGATGCGGAAGTCCGGGATGTTGATGTTCACCTCCGGTTTTAGGTGCGTTTCGGTGATGAACGCCACGTCTATTTCCTTCTCCTCAAGGAAATCCTTCAGCTCGATTGTTTTGCTCTTTAGCGAGCAAGCGTTCCAGTTGACCAGGCCCACCCTAGCAGCCATTTTCAATGATGAACATGCCAAGTGTGAAGACCTGGTCGAATCGGGTTTTGCAGCCGCGCAGTCGAGTGGCGAGCTGCGCGAAGATCGGCATCAGTTGCTCCGGAGTGTACAGCGGGCAGATTCTTCCGGTGGGACGGCTTCGTTTTCCGACTGCCGACGGAACCCAGGAGGAGGAAGCGGGGCCATTCGCTGGTGGATGGTGACGACGATGCTGGAGCTTGGACGGATGCAGCTGCCGCTGCCAGTCGCTTGTGCGGCTGTAGCGGTGGAGTATTGGAATCACACGACGGGGAGCCGGGATAGCTGGAAAGTTCACCTCGTTGATTACAGGAACACGGTTTTTCTTCGGAATGGTCCTGGTGGAAGCCTTCTTCCGGATTTCCAGGAACTCGGCTCGCTTTGGGCAGCCCTTTGTGGTGGCCCGATGTTTGTCGCCACAGTTGGCGCACTTGGGATCGGCCACCTCCATTTTGTCGCACTCGTCAGTCGGATGGGGTTCGCCACACTTGTTGCAGCGCGGCTTCATGCGGCAGTTTCTGGTGCCGTGCCCGAAATTGAAGCAGTTGGTGCATTGCGTGACATCGCGGTGCACTGGCCGATATCGCTCCCCAGTCAACGACGGTGTAATTTATAACGCCAACCAGCTTCAGGTCCTTCCAGGTAGTGGAGCCGTGCTCCAGATGGATCAGGTAAAGCTGGTCGCGATATTTCCTCGCCTTGTCGTGACGAGCGATCTTGTGGACGGCTACTGGCTTCAGTCCGCAACTTTCAAGCTCTGCTTGGAGCTCTTCCTCCTTCATGTCGTGAAGTCCTCGCAGCAAAGCCTTGAGCGGCTTCGTGCCGGGGTGGTCATGAGTGTAGTACTCATACTTGTGGACCTCGAGGAACTCCACGACGGATTGATGATGGTCCCTGTTGGCCGGCATCACTTTCACGCCCTCGCTGCAGAGCCGAAAAGTACATTTCAGCCCCTTAGCGATCAGCTGGCGAATTTTGGGCGTAAATCCGGCGGATCGCCCTTCACAAACACGGGCGGGCACTTCTCCTTCCGCTCCGGTTGCACCTGCGGCAGCTGCGATTGCTGCTTCTTCCTCTTTTCGGCGGATTGCCGGCGTCATCAAGCGGCAACGGTGAGAACACGTTGCTTTGCAAAAGCTGCTTGAGGGGTTACCCGCGCCTCCAAGAGCAGTGCGCTTAGGCACTTTTCCAGCGACCGAATCGGCCACCGAGTCTCCCATGACGGGTCCGGGAGAAAATAACGCCAACGCGACAAGCGAAAACGTAAACAGCGAAAGAACGAGAAAAAAAAAACTTCGAAAAATGCGCGAGCAAAAACACGTCCGTACGTGTTGCTGTCTCGAACTGGAATCGTAATGACCATTTCCGGATGCTGCTTCTTATCCTATTGATCAGTTGCTTCGTGTCTTTGGCCTTCAAATCACGTTTGTATACAATGGAGCTCAGTAGACCAAAAATACTTTAGCAGTTTTCTAAACATTTTCACGCTTAATATTGTCCACCGTGTACTTTTCCCACAATCTTTGTTTGCTTAAAAGTATTGTACAATGCGCGCCACAGTACTTCCTTTTTGATGGTATGTTTTATAATTGAACATTCTGGAGTAAAAGTTTGGGGGCGACAATTTTCTGAATATTCTAAGGATTTTTTCACATAGGGGCCGTTCAAAAATTACGTCCAAGGTTTGAGGGGGGAGGGGGGTCAGAGTTTTGTGACAGTTTGTGACAGGGGGAGGGAGGGGGGTTCGTCTTATGTGACGTCCGTTCACAAGAAAAAAATACTGAAAGCATTTTAGAAACAACTTGCATTTTAAAAACATTCAAACTGTTAGTAAGGGACATAACTCACTATGTTATTGTGAAAATAGTGTACGAAAAAGATAAACCACAGTAATCGCTAAAATATAAATGAGACATGTACGTACGGGGGGAGGGGGGGGGTCAATTATTTGTGACAGTTTGTGACAGGAGGGGGAGGGGTTGAAAATGCCGAAAACGATGGACGTAATTTTGAACGATCCCTAAGGTATTATTTCTGTGAAAGCATTGATGTTCTCATAGAAAATAATTGAATAATTAAATTTTTCGTTTTTTAGAAGCTACACGATAATAAGAGTTTGTGTTTATACTTCAACATTTAGGTGCATTCCCTATTCTCCACCATTCTTTTATTGCACGCTTCCAGCATGCGAATGGTGAACGTATGCTGATTGTGTCTATACGCTCTCTTACTACAGTACTGAACGAATTAAACATGTATCTTCTCAGTGCCATGTTGTAGCATGAAGCAATCCTTCTCGGTTCCGACCCGTAGAAATGGAACTTCCGAGCAAAACAAACCAGTAAATTATGTCAGCAACACAAGCAAAGCGAGAGAGAAGCTTTGTCGCTAAATGATGTTGTGAGTAGGTTGCAACACCGAGCAACAATACTTCATACGCAAAATGAAGCACGACAACTCTCCCGTGCAGTATTTGTGCGACAAACACAGTACATCGAATATGTGTATCTCCTCTCTCTCGATGAATCTGAGAATTTCCATGCAACAAATTATCATAGAGTATATTCACAAATCTGCACTTTTTACAAGCCCTGATTTTGAATCCTCTGGAGTGCCTTCTTTCTGGTATTGCAGCAACTAGTCCATATTCAGAAAAATATATTAAGCTCTTTTAGTGGAATGTATTCAACCGTCTAAGACGAATTAAGTACTGTCCATTTAATTCCACCAGTTAATTTTCGTTATCTTTGCAAATACGTATTTCGACCACAACTGTGTGGTCGTCTTCAGTGCCTCGTACTGGACTCGACTTGTCCATATTGACACAGCATACAACATGGCAGATCTAAAAATTTGTTTGTAAATCAAAAGTTTGTTCTTAAGACAAAGTTATTAATTATAAAAATAAATAAAAAGGATATAGAACCTTAATATATTTGTTAAATTTGGCTTGAATGCTTTCAATGTGACTTTTAAAAGCTAATTTTTGATCAAGCATAAGTCCTAAATATTTAGCTTCGCTAGACCAATCAATTGGAACCCCATTCATAGTTACAATATGCCTGCTAGAAGGTTTCAAATAAGAAGCTCTCGGCTTATGTGGGAAAATTATAAGCTGAGTTTTGGAATTATACATAAGATTTTGAATTTGTTTTTATTTTCTATAATTAATTGGAGATTGGGGTAAGCAATATTAAAGTAGAAAAGAAAGGAGTTTAAGGTATGTAACTGATTAAATATTGTATTTATATTGATTCGACAAACCCGAACAAAATCCATTCGTACGCCGCGCACGGGCTCTTAACCAGTAAACGATGAATTTTTTTGGTGTTTGGTTGAAATATTATGTTTTTATTCGAAAAGCATATCAAATGCTCATTTATTGCTATAAGCATATTTATTAACCGCATTTCTTAAACATTTCCCATGTGTGGCGTCTCTCCCAGTGGTGTGGCATCGCACCCGAATTTGACTTTTTTTTCCAACATGTATGTAACCGACTTTTTGTCTTTCAAAAGTCTTCTACACTATGTTTCCTTAAGCTATCAATAACAACAAGTAGAGTTTCCTTTATCGGTTTATTTTGAAGAAATATCGATTTTTAAAAAGGTGATGCCTCACCTGGATTTACCCTCAGTTAAATGTTCAATGCACAGTTTTGGTGTTTTCTGTTTCCTTTTCACATGTCGTTGAAATTGCTCTACTTTTGGTAAAGAGTATTCGAAGTACTATCAACCTAAAAGCAATGTTCTAATAATGAAAAGAATGCCATGAAAAGAGATAACATTAATATCGTACATCGGAATAACCTATTCAGATTACGTGCTTCATGGCATGATAAAGATTATCTTGATTTCAATGTTGAATAATCACATTTTCATTTAATATTATATCTAAATTGGAAACACCTCACAGTTGCGATGCTCTCCTGCATTATGATAAGCGAGTTAGCTTTCGTACGATTGATAATTTATAATGTTGCTTCTAATCTATCTATTTTGTGATTGTTGCGCATCGTAGACAAACATTGGTGTATCCCTCGTCATCCTTTCGAAAAAACCGAAGACTGCGTATATAAAGATTCGTTCCCAATGTAGAACAGTTCTAAGGAATATACTTTTCTACACATGTTGAATAAAATCTAGATTTTTACCATGCTGACTCGAAAATATTATATCAATTTTAGAGGAATTTTATTTTCGTATGATAAATAAGTTAAAATGGATAAAAGACGAACATTTCATCAAAAATCGCCTGAAAATAGAAGTTTACCACACAAATAAATAATATTAGATTTCATCAAATATAAATTGGTTAGTAACAGCATAGGAGAGACCTTCTTTTGGATGCAAACTGTCATTTTTAAAAACAATGTAAAACATTGATGATTGAAAAATAAATATCATTATATTTTGGCTACAGATCTTGCTCTTTGTAGTCTGTGTTATAATTTTCTGATCATATGGTATTTGTTTACACTTGAAAATGACAGAACGATGTTCCTGTTCCCCATTAAAACAGTTTTAGCTCATCAAAGGGGTCAACTTTTGGATTGGATTTTGTTCTAAGATCCACTTATGTTATGTGCTACCGGTCTTATCAGCATCTTGTACATAACACAGTTGATGCGGTGGTGAATATTTTTTGACCGCAGTTTTTTTCTGGAGCCCGTAGTAGGCCCGAATTCCACATGATGCGCCTTCGTATTTCACTTCGTCATCAGCCGTTAGCAAGGATCTAAGATCGACGAATTCATCGACCACCTCGAAGGTATCCCCGTCTATCGTAACACTGCTTCCCTGGCGGGCCCTGTCGCGCTCGATTCCGCCCACAAGCATGTACTTTGTCTTCGATGCTTTCACTGGTGGTGAAAGCATCGAAGACAAAGCAATTGCACAAATCGAGTTTCGGACGTAGTAATGACTGGATCTGTTGAAAACCATATCACGGCTTTTACACCCGGCTCTCCGCATGACATTTTCTAGCGCAATGTTGAACAACAGGCACGGAAGTCCATCACCTTGTCTTAGTCC
>NW_026943529.1:0-10998 GCF_024139115.2 Armigeres subalbatus | reverse complement strand
GTATCTTGACAGATACGTATTTCGACTACAACAGTAAGGCCGTTATCAGTGTCTCGTACTTGACTCGACTTTCAGTTTGCTGTTGATTTATAAATTATATGAATTGATTTTAGACTTTTGACTTATTTTGCTATCGAAAACCAATATCAAAATCAGTTTTCAATCTGCTCTCATGGAGAACACTTCATGCGTACTGCAATTTAGCAAAGATTTATTACTGATTCTACAAAGCAGATGCTTGTTTCAGTTTCTAGTGCTTGAATTGAGATAGATGGTTTGCCAGTGAGGTTGCGTTACTTGGCCGAATCGTTTCTGCTTGCCTCTATCCAAGCTGATACTTTCCGAAAGCTGATGAATTATGGCCAGCGTTCATGCAACCGGACAGACAACACTTGTTAAACGATTCATAGTTCAGTAGCCTCGTTGATTGATGATCCACGCTGTAGAAGAAAAAATCCTTTGCAGCAATAATTACAAGTACTTTTGTTGGCAATAGTTCAAAGTTGAACTTCAAACACGCATGAGAAATGCATTGTTCCCCAAAAAAATCAATTTTATTTCTCTGCGGGGGGAAATGGTAAATTCGAACAAGCTAAAATACCTACCAAAATTATACTTTAATTATAGCTAATTTAAATATGAATTCCAGTCAGCTTGGATCGGTTTAATTTTTTTTTGTGCAACCTTACGCAACATCATCCAAGTACTGCAACAATAATTCTCTTCCATATTGCAGTATCCGAACAAACATGCACCAGAAGAAACTTCTCCCAGATGTTTGCCTGAATGTCACTGTCTCGCACTTGTTCCAAACCTCAGGCTGATCGTCGGCAATATGACTCGGGCGGGTGCGGTCGATTCGGAACGATTGCCAACAGTCACCGCCAATATCTTGCGGCCCTGTTTGACAGCCTACACTAAACTTGGCCCGAATCCAACCTCTGGCCGGGCTCTAGGGACTATGCAGCCACCCACAACTGAAGGACGAACAACCCGGGCGGCACCACGTCCAGACCGCACAACAGCTCGTCGTCGGCCAACTAAATCGAAACCCATTCCATAATTGCTGATCAATAAATTCCTTTGTCAGCAGTTTGAAAATTGCCGGTTGAGTTATTAATTGGGATGCCATGTTGCATTTTTTTATTATGGCTTTTTTATGACCTACCACTACTGCTGCTTCAGGTGAGGGGGTGACGGTAAAGATATTAAAACCACTCACCTGTGAACGCCACTAAGGGACCGCATCAAATGGGAGTCTTTCATCATTCTTCGAAGTTGAAACAGGGGTATGCGATGGCACACATTCCCATTTCTTGTATTTAAAACTGGCATATATATATGTCATGATTTTATACAGAGTTACAAGAATGTCTTTCTGAAATTATTTACCAACAAAAAAATAATCATGCATAGGCAGATATTGTTCAAAGAAGTTAAGTAAGTTGAAAACATCAATTTACTATCGCGAAAATCGTCGTAGTATTCACACAACTTGACATGATGATAGTCATGAAAAACTGAAAATTCAAATGCCAGGCCAGGTAACATAGGCATGTGGACTATATTTCCTGCATTCCGAATAGCCTAACTTCGGAATAACACATACCCTTACGAACAAGATGTAAGAACCGCCCTATAGGTGACCATCAATGATTGATGAGCTTTCATCCAACCTACCCTCAGCCCCATTTTATAATGGCAGCCTTATTGATGCCCACCTTAACTTCGAACTTTCACTTGTTCCGTTCAAGCGAAACGTTATTTTCGTACCCAATTCCCCGTATTCCGGAACTGGACGATTGAAAGTCGTTCGCGTAAAAATAGCTCACGCAAAATCGATGCGGGCGGCTGATGTCGTGCGCTTTCGGGACCACGTCATTTGGGTCGGGCCAAATGGCTGCCTGGCCTTAGGGGAAATCGATACCCTTGAAATTGGCTCGAGGAGAACAGTGCGCTCGGAAGGTACACATTAAGTTGGAGGTCAGACTGGGAGGGTGATGCGGACAGGTGACATTCAGATGGCAGACCGTTAAAATATTGATATTATTTCCGGTCTGGGTAGAGCAGGAAAGTTCGATTGTTATTGATTCTCGTGCGGTAAAAAAAAGCTTTAAACGGGATGCCTATTCATTGTATGCCCAGACTTAGACAAAACTTAAAGACGCAATAAACGTGGATTGTGTCCCATCACAATAGATTTCAAAATGATAATATTTTCTTAATGGGTCGTATAAATAAGAGCAGAGTTTTAAAATGCATAAAACGTTTTCATTGCTTCCCGAGGTGCGGAAATTATTCAAAACCGGATTCAATTGTATTCTATGTTACGACCACATCAAACGGTGTGGACCAAACCGTAGCTCATTCTAAGAATTTTGCTCATATAAGAGGTGAATGTTAGCTGGAATAAAATTTATTGTCTCGTCGTTAAAAGTTATCACTCCAAACTCTCGACAGCCGTAAAGGATGTGCACGATGGAAAGGCATCAAACTAGAAGGACAATAACTTTTTGCACTGCAAAAAAGCATCCTGAACATGGATGCAAGCAGAAAATTATAAAGCAAGAGGAACTATCTGCCTGCATGGCTTGTGCTTGTCAGGCTAGTGTTCAAGGGCACTATTAAGAAAAATATCAATAATTTTGTTTAAAAATCTACACGAGCAGGATAATATTTGATATCACCTTTAGAAAAATCGTCTCAACAGCAGTAAATAAGTTTACATATTGTGAATAATTTCAGTTAAACAATGAAACAAAAACTTTGATATAATTACCGAACTGTTCTGATGTTGAAATTTAGAAGAAAAAAAAAATGCCTCGGTATATGAGATTCTATTGTTATAATTACCAAATCAGGAACAGGGAAGTATGTAAAATCAATATTTTAGAAATGCCATTCTTTTCAAGTCAAACTATTCAAATTATAAGCTAGGACGAGCGACATTACTTGAAGAGATGCTAATTTGAGTTCTCTGTTTTTCTTTCTGCTCTCAACCTGGTGTCTGAAAAGCGTTCTTGTCGAAATAAGTTAGTTAATTAAGCTTCATATCTTCAGTGTTCTAAAGCAAATATGATCTTTTGAGAGGATAAACAATAGAGTCTTGTTTTCATACTCGCACTGAAGCAGAACACGAATATTATTTATTTGATGACGAAAACACTATTCTCAAATTGATTGTACGGTTGATTTTAATGCTCGTCATTGTTCCTTGCACACAGCTCATTATTATATCAAAACATCTACCGTGTGCTCGGTGCTTGTCTCCTTTTACCAATCGATATCCTATGCGCACATCAGGTACCGTATCTTTGTCCACCCACCTGTAAAAATAATCACCACTTACTCTAATATAGTATCGAATGCTTTCAATCCCCGTGTCGGATGTTACGTCGTCAGTAGACAGTATCTATCGTTTATTTGCTTTCAGAATCCACATTCCGTGCACAAAGCAAAACAACGAAGCCTATTCGATGTTCTTCCACGAACCAGCGCCTTTACTTAATTGCGAAACGAGGTTTGTTTCCTAGCATTAGCAATTATTGCTTGTCATCATATTCTATTTCAATTATTTCTTATTTTACTGTACACATCAACTGACAAATAAAACCCAATAAAACAATTCTTACAATTCTATACAATATGTTGGCATATACAGATAATTGTAAAATTCTAACACTAAAATCAGATTAATTCACCTAGCGGTGTTGATGCCCTTCCCATTCATTACAAAATGTATCGAGAAAAGTTCAAAACAGCACATATAAAAAGCAATTAATGGCTCAGCGCTTAAAAATGTATATACGGTACATTGTGTCAGGGACAAGTTTGTGATTGTAATATAGACTAGAAAAATAGTCCGTAGATTGAAAAATTTGGAATAATTCTTCTTCTTCTGTAGACCTTAAAAATTCATTTCCGGGGAGTTAAAATTTGAACATGTGAAAAATCGAGTCATCATTGTATCTTGACAATTGATGACTATGACAATTATATAGCAAAATATTGAAAATAACATTTTTCAAGTTAAATTGTAAAAAAATAATCAATCTAACATCGTTCATATAAATAGTGAAAAATTTAAATTGCATATTGTTTTAAAAATCTGAACTAAATCCAAAGTACTTTCAAATTATTGAGAATGCATCTAACACTTTTTTGAGAGCCTTTAGAGCCCTTAAGATTACAAGTTTTATTATTTTCTAAATAGTATCTTGATCCCCTGTCATAAGACGAGTTTAAACAATCCCATTGAATTCCACCACTTAATTGTATCCTGACAGATACGTATTTCGACCTCAACAGTAAGGCCGTCTTCAGTGTCTCGTACTTGACTCGACTTGCTTTTCATTTCAGTGCGCACATGAAAAAACCTAGCGTAAATCGGTCCCTATGAACCATATGCTTGATTGGAAAATCGTTCAACCTCTTTCCGTAAAATTGGTTCTTTTGTTCAAGATGTGGCAAATCTGTCTGATAAAATTCTGTGATAAAGCAATGATTTGGCAAGTAATTTATAGTGGACACGGTAATCTGGCAAGGCAAAATAAGTCGAATCCGTACTCAAGGTTCTTGAGTCAAGAAGATGGATTCTCTAAACTATTCATAGGAAATTGACAAAGGCACACTTGTGGAGCATGTTAAGGCAGTGAACTCCATCATAACTTTTGAAAGAAGATTGAAAATGTAACCTAAATCGCTGACAAACGGTCTGTGCTGAAGCTAATGGGTACCATCTGATCAAAGATCCACTCACTTTTTGGTGTACAAATAAATGGATCTCGAATAAGTAACGCTATGTTGCAGTAAAACATAGCAAGGGAAATAAAAGCAAAACAATAATCAATTATCCCCAAAAACCAAAGCCGTAATGTTATTCATAAATTTTGCTTACACTTATTGGGACACCCTATATGGTATTTCTTCTTACAAAAATCACGACTAAAGTTGAGGGTAAAAAAACTAAAATTAAGATTCGTGTGGAAATTTGTCATGGACGGTTTACAACGCGTATTTTTGTCTACTACTCAGGACAACAGGAACAGTAAAAACGAATGCAACTTGTTACAATAAATTGGTCATGAATAAATGCCCGTAAAAAAGTAAATTTTTGAGGCGTGTTTTGCATACAAAATGTTGTATTTTGACCAGAGATGTCCTACACAATTGGCAAAAAACCTGCTTTTTTATTTTTCACAATTTTTAGCAATCAAATAAAATTCATTCAGTGAGTGCAACCAAAAGATGGATATTTGAGTTTTCAAAATACTGACGTCTTACACAGTTGGCAAAAAATCTGCACTTTTAACAATTAAATAAAATTGATTCAGTGAGGGCAACTATTAGATGGATATTTGAGCTTTCGAAATGTCACTTCAATATGATTTTGACCACATAACTTCTGAGCCCATAATTAATTTATTTATTTATTTATTTATTTATTCATTTATTACTTGTTTTCGAACTAATCGTACAGACAGATATAACTAATTATACTACTTTTAAACACACACTTGGTCATATTATAATTAAAATAAACATACACTTCATTAAAACGTCGACAACAAATATCAAACGGGTTATTTTGTCCAAAAACGGTGCGGTGTGCTGGAAGACGTAGGAAATCTGTATGGCGGGTTGATCTCGCTGGAACGTTGATGTTGACATTACTCAGCAGCGTCGGACAGTCAATGTTGTGAGACAGGATATCGAACACGAACAACCGTTGAAGAAGGATTCTCCTGCTAGCCAGAGATGACAGATGAATTAATCCACAGCGATGCTCATATTGTGGAAGGCGGACGGGGTCATTCCACGGGAGTCGACGAAGCGCAAATCGAATGAAATTTCGTTGAATTCGCTCGATCCGATTACTCTGCACCATATGATATGGAGCCCACACGAGGACAGCGTATTCCAGTGTACTGCGGACCAGGGCACAGTAGAGAGATTTCAAGCAGTATATATCTTCAAACTCCTGAGCGTTTCTTTTTATAAATCCAAGCATTGCATACTTCTTGGCGGTTGTTTTAGTTATGTGCAAATTGAAGTTGAGCCTAGAATCTAGCTGGACGCCAAGGTTCTTGACGGTGGTGACTCTTGTGATACTGGCGGCAGACATTTTATAATCGAAGACAGACGGACTTCTCGATCTACTGAACGATATTACGTTGCATTTTTTGACGTTGATTTCCATTTAATTTAGCGTGCGCCAGTTTACCAATGCGTCGACGTCAGCTTGGAGAGCACAGCATTCTACCAATGATGACACAACTCGAAAGAATTTCAAGTCATCAGCGAACATCGCTTTCGGGGATTTAATTGTGGTGCAAAGATCATTCACAAAAAGCACAAATATAAGTGGACCTAGGTGACTTCCTTGTGCGCTTCCGTTAATGCGCACGTACGCTTTGCGCTCAATTAGGCAGGAATATATCAAACGAGTCAGCCAGGTGCGTAAGCCCATTCTGTCCAATTTATCAACAGTCAATAAATGCGGCACTCGATCAAACGCTTTGGTGAAGTCAATATAGATGGCGTCGACTTGCTCCCGATTCTCGAGGGCATTGACCAAAGAAGAAACGAATGACATGAGATTGGTCGTGGTAGATCTTTTTTTTCACAAAGCCATGTTGATGTTCAGAAATGACATGATGTATCTTCGGGTAAAGCGCGTCGTAGACCAGGCTCTCGAAAACTTTTGAAAAGCAATTCAGGATCGATATACTCCGATAGTTTTCCACATTGTGAATGCTACAAGATTTGTGCAGAGGTGTGATAGCAGCGCTTTTCCATATACACGGGAACGTACCTTCCGACATTGAAAGATTGTAGAGCATGGAAATGAGACCCCTCAGCGAGGCAGCGCAGTTTAGAATAAAAAATGGTGAAAGTCGATCAGGTCCTATGCTTTTAGAGTTGTCCATCTGTAGAAGCTTTCTCAGCACATCATCTGTTGAAAAACTGAATAGCGAAACGTTGAGGTCATAACGCGGCAAACTGTCCAAGTACGCTTCAGACGAAGGTGATCGGTTTTCACTTAACACGCTCCGAAAGAAGGACGAGAACAAATTTGCTGAATCGAGTGACGTTTCAGCTGTAACTCCATTGTAGCAGACACGCTGAGGAATTCCATTCATCTGCTTCCGGCTCCTAACAAATGACCAAAAAGTGCTTGGATCGTGCTCCTCGATTCTCCTCGGTTCGACGAATGTAGCAGCTAAAGCATTGCGCGCGCAAAGAGTTATATTCGCCGTCTAAGCCACGTAGCTCAACTTTATGCTGTTCCGATTTCGACCGAAAATATCGTTTCCGAGCTTTGCGCAAACGATTCCTAAGACGTTGTAGTTCGTCACGGAACCGCGAAACAACTCACTTTATGGTTCCTTTCACTTAAATCCGCCCTTGCGTGGAAGAAGCCAAAAATAAGTAAAATGCGAAAAAATCCGGTGAGTACTTTGCCTTTACTCCCGTGTTGAATTTTCACCCACTATGAAGTTTCACCAACTCAAATTTATGTTATTTTCATTCACCCGAGACTAAGCATATGCGGTATATCGAAAAATTTCGTTTTGGGTGGTTCGAAACGAATTTCCGCGGAATTTCGCGGAATTTGAGCATGGCGAAATCTGATTTATTGATTTCCTTCCGTTTCGTAAAATTACAAAAAATTCGCTAGAAAAATCTAGCTGTTAACGAAATTTAACGGAATTTCGAAACAAATTTAAATTTAGATTTAAACCATACTCGTACGGCCGTGTATTATCAAAAATTTTTGCTGCGCCGCTGAGCAAAATCATAAAGCTGTTTTCAAAACTTTATGTTATATACATTTTTCTATTAACGCCTACTACATAATCCCATTCTGAGTCGCCAAATACGTATTTGGTTTTCTTCTATAGAACGTCTTCGTTGTTTTGTTAGAAATGTCCAAAAGAAAACGAAAAATTTCTTCAACTATTACATCCCATTTTTTCTTTCAAATGTGATTCGACTCAATATTTAAGACAGTCTGACGTCTAAGCCAGAATCTAAATGTAATCATATATGAATCTGATCATTACAACTTTGTCAAAAAAGCAAAGTGAATTCCTGAGGCCCTTGTGAAGTATTTTTTGAGCTCCTCTTTTTTATTAAAGGCCAGCTTCTTCACCTTTTATGCCTCAAACCAGGTGTAAGCGCATGACTAAGCACCGCTTAAGAATTATGAAGGCCCTAAGGAAAACATTAAACGAAGCACATGATTTTGCGTTGGATTGATTTGAAAAACGGTTTTCGTCTTCGAGTTTTCAAAATAACTTCGTTTACAATTAATATTTAGTCGCTTATCAAGGTGGCTTAACATGAATTACTTTTTCTACAAACCAAAGATTCCTTTCCCGTGGCTCTCACGGAGATGCAGAGCATTCCTCTTATAATCTTACAATAATGAGTATCAAACTAATATTTCTCTCCTAATCCTAAATTGACTGTAAGGGTCTGTTCACAAATTACGTAACGCAAAAATCTGAGCTTTCGACTCCCTCCCTCCCCCTCGTAACAAAAAAATAACATTTTTGGTTCCCCCTCCCTCCCCCATATAACTCGCAACTGTGAAATTTTTTTTTCTTCTCTGGAGCATCTGAAGCTGGTATTTTTGAGAATAGGGACGGCACATGCCTTCCCCCAAAAGCGTTACGTAATTTGTGAACAGACCCTAAGACCGTGACCAGCTCCCAAGTAACACCGAGAACATCATTATTAACGAAGATCTAATAATAATGTTGAATAAAGGTCGGGAAAATGAAATACAAAATATGTTATGTTCAAGGAAAGCTATGATATAGTTTTCGCAAAACATACAGCAATTTGATCAGAGAAGAAGTTTCATACTACTATCTCACAACTTGCTGATAACATGTCGATTTTTGACATTTGTTTGGTTTTTTGAGATGTTTCGTTTTACAGTCTACCAATATAAAACATGTCTACAGGAAGATTTTACGAAAAGTTCATAACATGTTCATTTTTTGACATTTATTTCGTCAGAATATATACCCTAATGATAGAAGTTTAACGTAATTTCAACCTCTTTTAAGATCAATATTATGAACGTTCTTCATCGACCCTGTTGTTTATCGACAACTCGCCATATTGTTTTTCTTTTGCAGATTCGAGAATTTGTTTACATATCAATTTCAAAATTATTTTTTGGCATAGTTGTATTTTTCTTCAATCAATGGCGCATGAATTTAGGAGAAGTAAAATGAAAAGTTAGCCAATGAAACATGAGCCGCATATAATGTTTCGACCGAGGCTTCGAAACAAACTTGATTTATTTATTCAGTTTGTAAATGTTTATTAATATTATTAAAATGGTGTTCATCATTTCATGCATGCTTGTTTTCATTCGTTTCTTGTATAAAATTTATTTCTTTGAACTTGTTGGTCAGCATTTTTGTTTTGGTATTCAATTTGACAGAACCATGTTGAAAGTCGGTTATTGAAAACATCCTTAGTACTTAAGTTTAGTCTTGTGAATGTGCAATCAAAAACAAGGTTGCGACTGAAAGATGTTGAAAATATCGATAATTTTTGCGCTGTTTGGGTCGTGTGAAAGTAATCAAAGCAGTTTTTCATACCAAAACGTAACATACTAAGGGGAATGACGGCTTTGGCAGGTTTTGTTCTATTATTGTCAGGGGGTTTTAATGACTGATTATGCTCAATTTTGGCCTATACATTCTTTGCAAATCAAAGAATATTGTGGCCAAATTTCATAAAATTTGGTCGACAAAAACCCCCCTGACAATAACAGAACAAAACCAGCCAAAGACGTCTTTTCCCCTATATATTTGAAAGATGTATTTTTTACACTCATACAACAAACCGTGTTACTTGGGCTCATACTGCCCATAGCAGCTGCTTCTTGCACTCAATAGAAGTCGGTTGAGGATGAAAATTTGACAACAATTTTTGCATGACTCTTATGCACAACTACATATACAAGGACAAATAGACAATAGCTTGGTTCGTTGATTGTTAATTGGTTGATTGTATATAAGACTATGGGTTTCCAAGCCTCCTATAAAAAAGTTGAATTTGGAAGGAAATGATATCCTTTTGCTACAAGTTTTTGTATGAGAAATGAAAATTATTTCTTCATACCCAGCAAACTGCAGTCTTTACGAGTGTGAACAGTCAGTGTGATTATATTTCTGAAATACAATCTGAAAGACATATCTTTGTGCATTTTAGGAAGATACAGATGATTCGTCTAGCGAACAAATGTATGTTATTAAAAATTCTCTATCTGCGTATACTATACTTTATTCGTATATTCAGGTTTTGATTTAGCTCAATACCATAAAACCACGCTTGTAAATGAATATGAAGTATGCTTCAGCATAATCTTAGCCTTAATCTTAAATGAAATAAGGTTTTGAATAGAATTTGAATCAGAATACAAAAAAAATCCCACGGTTCCTATATTTTTATATACATACATACAGATGTAAAGCTGAATCGATATAAAATTGATCAGATTCGGGAGCCTCAAATTGTTCCTTTGAAAGTGGCACAAATGGTGGGGTATTGCCTTTTCGACAATTGTAAACGGCGATTTATCATAGACTGCTTCTTCTGTTACTATAACTCTATTGGTCGCAAAGCAATTATTTGAATTAGAGAAACTGAAATCAGAATCACGTACATAAAGTAAAATCAATTCAGTAAAAAATCCGCGGAAAAAAATTAAAATTTCGTTTCGTTTCGAAAAATTTCGAATTAAATGGACGTTGATTTCGTATCGTTTCGAAGTCACGAAAGTAAATATATATTTCGTTTCGTTTCGTTTCGAATTAACATAGACATTTTAAATTTCGTTTCGTTTCGTTTCGTTAGAAAAAAGTGTCTTATCGCATACCCTTACCCGAGACTATGGTGAAAATAACCCAAATTTGGCTTCTTCCACGGAACAGCACACGCTGGGTCGATGCAGCTCTCTTTGTTTATAAT
>NW_026943528.1:0-16309 GCF_024139115.2 Armigeres subalbatus | reverse complement strand
ATGATTTGTAGGAAAAAGTTGGAAATGTGCGAATTTCAGAATTTAATATACAACAGTTTACATTTTATGTTTATTTAGGATAAATTGATTTTGCATCTTTTCACTGGTCTGATGTACTGAAAGTATGCAGATTCGTCTAAAAGTCCTTCTTCCTTTTAACTAATGATACCTTCCTAAATACCAGTATCCATGAACAATGTAGAGAAGCAGACGATTTCGACCTTGGCGTAATCATCTGCATAAACCAAAATTAACTTAACAAATGAACTGCTCCTGAAATTAAAACTGCGCACATAACTCAATCCATCGTTTTTTTTTTACTAATAACATCCCAACCAGAACTTATCACCATAATTACTGTGGGCAGCAGGGACTATGTCCAAGGGCTTGACGATCCCTCCCCAGGCCATCTGCGAGTTGTGGGGCTTGCCTAGGATGTGGTAGGGTTTGACAGTGGGCCCTGTTAAATTCCTATAAAAAGCTGCATGTATCCGCAAGTAGACCTCACCAAAGCGACCGTGTGCCGCTCAAAGCGCACAAGCCCAAGTCCTGGTGTTAGGTGGGACGCTAAACAGCCCTGACACGACGGCCCTCCGACGAGACAGGAGGTTTGCGCAGGCCCAATAAGCCGCCTTTAAAAACAATCATTACGAACGACATAGAAGATAATACGACTCGATACAATCGGCAACGACCTAGGCGACGAATAAAGGATCACGATTGGAAGCTTGGAACATGGAACTGCAAGTCGCTAGGCTTCGCAGGTTGCGACAGGATGATCTACGATGAATTACATCCCCGCAACTTCGACGTCGTGGCGTTGCAGGAGATTTCCTGGATAGGACAGAAAGTTTGGAAAAGCGAGCATCGAGCGGCTACCTTCTACCAAAGCTGTGGCACCACCAACGAGCTGGGAACCGGCTTCATAGTGGTGGGTAAGATGCGCCATCGTGTGATTGGGTGGCAGCCAATCAACGCACACTAGTTCAGAAGCCCCCAAAACGTGCGTTTTTTAGTTTTTGACCTGAAAACTACATTTTAGAGTCATGATGTCTTCAGAAGAGTTGAAGGATGTTTCTTGGGCTTTCTTTTGATAAGAAAATATCAATGATCTATCCATCTTGAAGGGCGGTATGAAATAAAAAATTTACGCAGATGTATAAAAGCAGTGGTTGTTCTCTGCAATGTTATAAAAAATGTGAATTCGAACATCTTTTCTGAAGACACAATATTGGACAAACGGTTTTGTAAGGAATTAGAGCACGTTTTGTATGAATGACCCCCAAAAATCATATTTTGAGCATAACTTTTTTGGAAATGATTTTAGCACTATGGTTTATTCTAAAAAGTTGTGCATAATGACAAAAAACATGTTTGTCTAGAAGACTACTTTGATCTATCTTGAAACCTGTCAAAGTTATTAAGGAATCCTTAGAAACACCATGGAAAGCGGCAAGAGGCGGCAAGCCAAACAGCCACCATCTGAAAGATTCGTTTTTAAGCTACCGAATGCACAATGTTTTGTTTTGTTCCGTCGTGTTCCACTATTGTTTTGAATCAATTTAAAATAGTCTTCAATGTACGTTTTTCAGTACAACTGTTATGTAAACAATTAAAAAGTGGCTAACATTATTGGTTATTTATTGTATAGTAACAATCTCCATCAAAACAAAACAGCCACATTTCAGACGAATGGCTGTCATTTGTCGAGATTGTAACCATGCAATAAATAACTAATCATGTTAGCCACTTTTTAATTGTTTACGTAACAGTTGTACTGAAAAACGTACATTAAGGACTATTTTAAGTTGATTCAAAACAATAGTGGGACACGACGGAGCAAAACAAAACATTGTGCATTCGGTAGCTTAAAAACGAATCTTTCAGATGGTGGCTGTTTGGCTTGCCGCCTCTTGCCGCTTTTCATGGTGTGTTGATGTGAAAATTGACTATTTTTTTCTAAAGATTCTTTAATAACTTTGACAGGTTTCAACTTTCTAGAATAAACCATAGTGCTAAAATCATTTCCAAAAAAGTTATGCTCAAAATATGATTTTTGGGGGTCATTCATACAAAACGTGCTCTAATTCCTTACAAAACCGTTTGTCCAATATTGTGTCTTCAGAAAAAATGTTCAAATTCACATTCTTCATAACATTGCAGAGAACAACCACTGCTTTTGTACATCTGCGTAAATTTTTTATTTCATACCGCCCTTCAAGGTGGATAGATCATTGATATTTTCTTATCAAAAGAAAGCCCAAGAAACATCCTTCAACTCTTCTGAAGACATCATGACTCTAAAATGTAGTTTTCAGGTCGAAAACTAAAAAACGCACGTTTTGGGGGCTTCTGAACCATTGCGCCGTTCCTTCAACTATAGCATCATCAACGTGCACTGCCCACACGAAGGGAGACCCGACGACGAGAAAGAAGCGTTTTACGCACAGCTGGAGCAGACATACGATGGATGCCCACTGCGGGACGTAAAAATCGTCATCGGTGACATGAACGCACAAGTAGGAAGGGAGGAAATGTATAGACCGGTCATCGGACCGGATAGTCTGCACACCGTATCGAATGACAACGGCCAACGATGCATGAACTTCGCAGCCTCCCGCGGAATGGTAGTCCGAAGCACCTTCTTTCCTCGCAAAAATATCCACAAGGCCACATGGAGATCACAACCAAGAAACGGAAAACCAAATCGACCACGTTCTAATCGACGGTAAATTCTTCTCCGACATCACGAACGTCCGCACTTACCGCAGTGCGAATATTGAATCCGACCACTACCTTGTTGCAGTATGCCTGCGCTCAAAACTCTCGACGGTGTACAACACGCTTAACATTGGGTGGCTACAAGACGGTAGACTAGCCCAAGATTACGCGCAGTAGCTGGAAGTGGCACTCCTAACGGAAGAGCAGCTAGGCGCAGCGTCTCTTGAAGATGGCTGGAGAGATATTCGATCCGCCATTGGTAGCACCGCAATCGCTGCACTTCGCACGGTGCCCCCGGATCAGAGAAACGACTGGTATGACGGCGAATGTGAGCAGTTAGTAGAAGAGAAGAATGCAGCATGGGCGAGATTGTTGCAACACCGCACGAAGGCGAACAAGGCACGATATAAACAGGCGCGGAACAGACAAAACTCGATTTTCCGGAGGAAAAAGCGCCAGCAGGAAGGTCGAGACCGTGAAGAGACGGAAGAACTGTACCGCGCTAATAACACACGAAAGTTCTATGATAAGCTGAACCGTTCACGTAAGGGCTACGTGCCACAGCCTGATATGTGTAATGACATAAACGGGAACCTTCTTACGAACGAGCGTGAGGTGATCCAAAGGTGGCGGCAGCACTACGAAGAGCACCTGAATGGCGATGTGGCAGACGAAGATGGCGGTATGGTGATGGACCTGGGAGAACGCGCGCAGGACATTATTTTACCGGCTCCGGATCTCCAGGAAATCCAGGAGGAGATTGGCCGGCTGAAGAACAACAAAGCCCCTGGTGTTGACCAACTATCAGGAGAGCTATTTAAACACGGTGGTGAGGCACTGGCTAGAGCGCTGCACTGGGTCATTACCAAGATTTGGGAGGAGGAAGTTTTGCCGCAGGAGTGGATGGAAGGTGTCGTGTGTCCCATCTACAAAAAGGGCGATAAGCTGGATTGTAGCAACTACCGCGAAATCGCATTACTGAACGCCGCCTACAAGGTACTCTCCCAAATTTTATGCCGTCGACTAGAACCAATTGTAAGGGAGTTCGTGGGGTAGTACCAGGCGGGTTTTATGGGCGAACGCTCCACCACGGACCAGGTGTTCGCCATTCGCCAAGTACTGCTGAAATGCCGCGAATACAACGTGCCCACACATCATCTATTCATCGACTTCAAAGCCGCATATGATACAATCGTTCGGGACCAGCTATGGCAGCTAATGCACGAACACGGATTTCCGGTTAAACTGATACGGTTGATCAAAGCAACGATGGATCGGGTGATGTGCGTAGTTCGAGTTTCAGGGGCATTCTCGAGTCCCTTCGAAACCCGCAGAGGGTTACGGCAAGGTGATGGTCTTTCGTGTCTGCTATTCAACATCGCTTTGGAAGGGGTAATACGAAGAGCAAGGATTGACACGAGTGGTACAATTTTCAATAAGTCCGTCCAGCTATTTGGCTTCGCCGACGACATAGATATTATGGCACGTAACTTTGAGAAGATGGAGGAAGCCTACATCAGACTGAAGAGGGAAGCCAAGCGGATCGGACACGTCGAAGACGAAGTACATGATAGGAAGAGGTTCAAGAGAAGACAATGTGAGCCACCCACCGCGAGTTGGCATCGGTGGTGACGAAATCGAGGTGGTAGAATAAATTGTGTACTTGGGTTCTCTGGTGACTGCCGAAAATGATACCAGCAGAGAAATTCGGAGACGTATAGTGGCTGGAAATTGTACATACTTTGGACTCCGCAAGACGCTCCGATCGAATAGAGTTCGCCGCCGTACCAAACTGACAATCTACAAAACGCTCATTAGACCGGTAGTCCTCTACGGACACGAGACCTGGACGATGCTCGTGGAGGACCAATGCGCACTTGGAGTTTTCGAAAGGAAAGTCTTGCGTACCATCTATGGTGGGGTGCAGATGGCGGACGGTACGTGGAGGAGGCGAATGAACCACGAGCTGTTGGGAGAACCATCCATCGTCCACACTGCGAAAATCGGAAGACTGCGGTGGGGCGGGCACGTAGCCCGAATGTCGGACAGTAATCCGGTGAAAATGGTTCTCGACAACGATCCGACGGGAACAAGAAGGCGAGGTGCACAGCGGGCAAGGTGGATCGATCAGGTGGAGGACGATTTGCGGACCCTCCGCGGACTAAAATTCTGGGAAACCCTCCTGAAATTCATCAGGGAATATCTCCTGTGTAGGAATTCTGTAAACTACTCCGCGAAAAAACCCTTCAGAAATGCCACCGGGAGTTCCTCCAGAAATCCACCAGGATTCCTCTAGGAATTCCACCGGAGATTCCTCTAGAAATTCCACCAGAAATTGCTCCAGGAATTCCAGATCCATCTAAGAATTCTATCGTGATTCCTCTTAGAATTCTACCGGGAATGCCTCTTGGATTCCAACCGGGAACTCCACCGGGTATTCCACCGCGAATTATTACAGGAATTCTACTGGGGATTGCTCTAAGAATTATACCGGGAATACCTCTTGGATTTCTACCAGGAATTCCTCCAGGAATCCCACCGGGAATTTCTGTGGGAACTCTTCCAGGATTTCCACCGGGGATTCCTCTAGGGATTCCACCAGGAATTTCTCTAGGAATTATACCGTGAATTCATCCAGAAAATCTACCGGGGATTCCTCCAGGAAATTCACCAGGAATTCCTCCACAAATTCCACCGGGAATTTCTCTAGGAAATCGACCGGGTATTCTTCCAGTAATCCTACCGGGAATTCTTCCAGGAATTCCACCAATCCAAAAGGCATTCCCGGTAGAATTCTTAGAGGAATCCCCGGTGGAAGTCCTAAAGGAATTCTCAGTGAAATTGCCAGTCGAATTCCCAGTGGAATTCCCGGTGGAATTCCCAGTGAAATTCCTGGACAAATTTCCGGTGGAACTCCTGGAATATTTCGCGGAGGAACTCCTGGAGGTTTTCCCGGAGGAACTTCAGGAGGCATTCCAGGTGGAACACCAGGAGGAATGCCCGGTGGAATTCCACCGGGATTTCCAATGGGAATTCGACTGACAATTCCACTGGGAATCCACCCGAAATTCCTCTAGGACTTCTACCGGGGATTCCTCTAGGAATTCCACCGGGATGGAAATTCTACCGGGAATGCCTCTTGGGAATTCTCACAGGGAATTCCACCGGGAACTCCTCCCGGTATTTCACCGGGAATTCGTCCAGGAATTAAACCGTGAATTCTTTCAGAAGTTCCATCGTAAAATATTCCAGGAACTTCACCAGAAATTCCTCCAGGAATTCCACCTGAAATTTCATTGGGAATTCCACCGGGAATTTTTTTAAGAAGTCCCTCGAAAATATCTTCAAAAATTCCTTCGAGAATTCCTCTGGGAACTTAACCAGGATCTCCCACGAAAGTTTTTATGCAATTCCTCTGGAAATTCCTCTTGGAACTTCGCCCGAAATTCCTCAAGGAGATCATGTGGCGATTCCTTTAAGAACTCCTGGTAGTATTACTCCAGGAACTCCTGATGCGGAAATTCATCCGTTAAATTCTATAGGAATTTCTCCACAAATTTTTCTGGAAAGAAGAGGAATTCCCGAATCAATTCATAAAGGGAACTCACAAAGCAATTCATAAAGGTATTTACTAAGCAATTCCTAATGGTATTTTTAGAGAAATACTCGGAGGAATGCCTGCAGGAATTCCCGGAGTTATTTCCTGAAGTAATTCCCTAAAAGAATTCCTGAAGGAATTCACGGTGGAATTTACGGAGCGATTTCCGGATTTTCTGGAGAAGTTCCCAGTAGAATAGCTGGAATTTTCCCGGTGGAATACCTGGAAGAATTCCCGGTCGATTCCCTGCAGCAATTTTCGGTATAATTTATAAAGAAAATCCTGGTGAAATCCCTAGAGAAATCCCCGGTGGAATTCCTATAAAAATCCTACTGGAATTCCAGGAGAAATTCCTGGTGGGAATCCAAGAGGCATTCCTGGTTGAATACTTAGAGCAATCCCCGGTAGAATTCCTACAGGAATTCTCGGTGAAATTCTTAGAGAAACTTTCGGTTGCAATCCTAGAGGAATTCCCAGTGAAATTTCAGATGGAATTCCTGAAATATTTCCCCGTGGAATTCTTGGAGGATTTCCCGGTGGAGCTCCTGTAAGAATTCCCGGTGTCATTCCTGGAAGATTCCCGGTCGAATTCAGGAAGAACTCTCGGTGGAATACAAGGAGGAGTTTGAGGTGGAATTCTGGTTGAATCCAAAAGCCATTCCCGGTAGAATTCTTAGAGGAACCTCCGGTGGATATTCTAGAGAAATCCCCGGTGGGAATCCTAGACGAATCCCCGGTAGAATTCCTACAGGAATTCCAGCGGAATTCCTAGAAGAATCCTCGGTGGAAATCCAATAGGCATTACGGGTAGAATTCTTAGAGCAATCTCTGGTGGAATTCCTAGAGGAATCCCGGTGGAATGGGGACAATCTGGAATTCTTCTAGGAATTCCACCGGGAATTCCTCTAGGGATTCCACCAGGAATTCGTCAAGGAATTCCACCGAGAATTCCTCCACAAATTCGACCGGGAATTCCTCCAGAAAATCGACTGGAAATTCTTCCAGTAACTCTACCTTGAATTCTTCCAGGAATTCCACCGGGAGTTTCTCCAGGAATTTCACCGGGAAAAGTTCCAGTAATTCTCCTGGGAAATTCTCCAAAAAATCCACCGGGAATCGCTCCAATTATTTTAGGGAATTACTTCAGGAAATAGCTCCGGGAATTCCTGCAGGCATTCCTCCGGGTATTTCTCTAAAATACCATTAGGAATTGCTTAGTAAATACCTTTATGAATTGCTTTATAAATTCCCTTCATGAATTGATTCGGGATTTCCTCTTCTTTCCAGAGAAATTTGTGGATAATTCTACCAGGATTTCTAAAAAGAATTCCCGAATGATTTCCTTGAGGAATTCCGGGCGAAGCTCCTAGAGGAATTTCAGGAGGAATCGCTTAAAAAATTTTCTTAGGAGTTCCTGGAAAAGTTCCCGGAGGAGTTCTTGGAGGAATTGCTGAAGTAATTTTCAAGGGAATTCCTGGTGGAATTCTCAGAGGAATTGCAGAAAGTATTTTCAAGGGAATTCTTGAAAAAATCCCTCAGGAACTCCTAGAGAAATTTCCTCAAATGGAATTCCTTCTGAAATTCCAGGAAGTATTAGCAGAGGAATGCCTTTAGGAAGTTCCGGAGGAATTCATCGAGGACTTTCTGATTATTTTCTCGGAGGACTTTTTCTTCATGAAATCTTTCGTGAATTTCTCCAGCAATTCTCCAACAATTCCTTTTTAAATCCTTTGGAGAAATTCTTTCAGGAATACATGACCGAACTCAATAGGAACGCAACAAATCTATTTATTCTCACCAACCAAGGCCGGTGGCTTGGATACCAACAGGGGCACTGCAGACACTGCCATCATATACTGTTCGGATTGAAGTTCTCACTCGGATATATTAAAGGCGTTCTGTCGTGCTGATCTAATACATAAAAACATGATCTATCGGTTTGCCAGGAGGAACTCCGTGAAAAAGCAGTGGTCAAGTCAAATAATAATAGCATATTCAATAGCACGACCGAAATTAAGTGGCAAAATACCCATATGAGTGACGCGAAAGCTATTGTTTACAATGAAAAACAAGCAACATGCTCGAGTTCTGAACAAGAACCATCGCTCAAGGCCACTCAACGAAGAAAGCGAGACATCTCCTTCTCCATCCCTAAAATGTATGCTTTATATCGTTGTGAATGTTGTTCTTGCATCATCATTACTTACTATAATCGATAACGTCCATTATAATGCCTAATTTAGCGTTTTCAGACCTCAAACCTCATATATTTACTTAAAACTTTAACTATATTTGTGTATGGAAAGTTGTAATTTAATTATTCAAACATTCGTAAATGCAATTGAAAATTTACATAATTCGTGTCGACAGAGGAAATCCCCGTGACCACTGACCAGCAAACTGCTTAGCGTTCGGTCATGAGACACGTGAATGCCACATGAAAGCTAGTTGTGGAAAATACACAGCAACCCAGGAGTGCATCAACATGGATGAGCAAGTGAAGCTCAAGTGCATCAACTGTAGCTCTAACCACGGAGGCAGCTGTCGTGACTGCCCGAAATGCGCACAATATTTGGAGATCCGTAAGTAGACGTCAACAAAAATCAATCGCCAACCGACGTCTTACACCTCCAAGGAGCATTTCTCTTCCCTCGGGTACAAGGTTTCGAACCTGACACCACATCATCAAGCGTTCCGTCTGCCTGCTCCATCGGTCCAAGAACGCTTCGCGGCAACAGCTGCAGCTCCTCCGATTGATGCCTTGCGTGATCTGACGACTTCTGTCCGTTGTTGATTATGTTGATGATAAACAGCTGATGCTGTTCGATTTCCTCTGTAACTTCCAAGTTTGTGTGGCAATTTTGGATTGCCTGTTGTTGGAAAGATAAGGTTTTTGGAAGAACCAATTTCACACTCGGTTGTCACGTCAATGATTTTTTTTCAAGCGCCTGAAACAAAATCAGGTATTTCAGACTATTTCTGAAAAAAAAATAATTTAATTACCTAGGGTAAATTATATATTTTGGACATGTACATATTTTGGACAATCGGACCGGATAGTCTGCATACCGTATCGAACGACAACGGCCAACGATGCATAAACTTTGCAGCCTCCCGCGGAATGGTAGTCCGAAGCACTTTCTTCCCCCGCAAGAATATCCACAAGGCCACATGGAAATCACCTAATCAAGTAACGGAAAACCAAATCGACCACGTTCTAATCGACGGTAAATTCTTCTCCGACATCACGAACGTACGCACTTACCGCAGTGCGAATATTGAATCCGACCACTACCTCGTCGCAGTATGTCTGCGCTCAAAACTCTCGACGGTGATCAACACGCGTCGGAGTCGTCCGCCGCGGCTTAACATTGGGCGGCTACAAGACGGTAGACTAGCCCAAGACTACGCGCAGCAGCTGGAAGTGGCACTCCCAACGGAAGAGCAGCTAGGCGCAGCATCTCTTGAAGATGGTTGGAGAGATATTCGATCCGCCATTGGAAGCACCGCAATTGCTGCACTAGGTACGGTGGCCCCGGATCCGAGAAACGACTGGTATGACGGCGAATGTGAGCAGTTAGTTGAGGAGAAAAATGCAGCATGGGCGAAATTGCTGCAACACCGCACGAGGGCGAACGAGGCACGATACAGACGGGCGCGGAACAGACAAAACTCGATTTTCCGGAGAAAAAAGCGCCAGCAGGAAGATCGAGACCGTGAAGAGACGGAGGAACTGTACCGCGCTAATAACGCACGAAAGTTCTATGAGAAGTTGAACCGTTCACGTAAGGGCCACGTGCCACAGCCTGATATGTGTAAGGACATAAACGGGAACCTTCTTACGAACGAGCGTGAGGTGATCCAAAGGTGGTGGCAGCACTACGAAGAGCACCTGAATGGCGATGTGGCAGACGAAGATGGCGGTATGGTGATGGACCTGGGGGAACGCGCGCAGGACATAATTCTACCGGCTCCGGATCTCCAGGAAATCCAGGAGGAGATTGGCCGGCTGAAGAACAACAAAGCCCCTGGGGTTGACCAACTACCAGGAGAGCTATTTAAACACGGTGGTAAGGCACTGGCTAGATCGCTGCACTGGGTCATTACCAAGATTTGGGAGGAGGAAGTTTTGCCGCAGGAGTGGATGGAAGGTGTCGTATGTCCCATCTACAAAAAAGGGCGATAAGCTGGATTGTAGCAACTACCGCGCAATCACATTGCTGAACGCCGCCTACAAGGTACTCTCCCAAATTTTATGCCGTCGACTAGCACCAATTGCAGGGGACTTCGTGGGGCAGTACCAGCCGGGATTTATGGGCGAACGCTCCACCACGGACCAGGTGTTCGCCATTCGCCAAGTACTGCAGAAATGCCGCGAATACAACGTGCCCACACATCATCTATTCATCGACTTCAAAGTAGCATATATGATACAATCGATCGGGACCAGCTATGGCAGCTTATGCACGAACACGTCTTTCCGGATAAACTGACACGGTTGATCAAAGCGACGATGGATCGGGTTCGTGATGTGCGTAGTTCGAGTTTCAGGAGCATTCTCGAGTCCCTTCGAAACGCGCAGAGGGTTACGGCAAGGTTGCTATTCAACATCGCTTTGGAAGGGGTAATACGAAGAGCACGGATTAACACGAGTGGTACAATTTTCACGAAGTCCGTCCAGTTATTTGGTTTTGCCGACGACATAGATATTATGGCACGTAACTTTGAGAAGATGGAGGAAGCCTACATCAGACTGAAGAGGGAAGCCAAGCGGATCGGACTAGTCATCAACACGTCGAAGACGAAGTACATGATAGGAAGAGGTTCAAGGGAAGACAATGGGATCCACCCACCGCGAGTTGGTATCGGTGGTGACGAAATCGAGGTGGTAGAAAAATTTGTGTACTTGGGCTCACTGGTGACTGCCGAAAATGATACCAGCAGAGAAATTCGGAGACGTATAGTGGCTGGAAATCGTACATACTTTGGACTCCGCAATACGCTCCGATCGAATAGAGTTCGCCGCCGTACCAAACTGACAATCTACAAAACGCTCATTAGACCGGTAGTCCTCTACGGACACGACACCTGGACGATGCTCGTGGAGGACCAACACGCACTCGGAGTTTTCGAAAGGAAAGTGCTGCGTACCATCTATGTTGGGGTGCAGATGGCGGACGGTACGTGGAGGAGGCGAATGAACCAAATAGTTCCAAAAAGTGCATAGGGCACTGCACGGAAACAAATCATTCTCTTTCGTTCCTCATATATTTTGACGTTTACTGGCCTTGTTGTTTTCAAATTTCTTTGCAGCGAGAAAGAGACGAAGCAGTCCGTGCAGTGCCCTATAGACAATGGTTAGACACGCAAAAAAAAACAAAAAATAATAAAACTTATTATTCCAATACACTATGACTTAATAATTCGAGGAAAATGCATAAAAATGGCATTAAAATATTTTTTTTTGATTAGTTTATTGATAACTTCAGTGATATTGAACGATTTGTCAGCGTTTCAGGAAAGTGATGAAAACAAAAACTTTAGCTGAAATTTTAATGGCAATAGTTATTGAAGCACAAAATAGACTAAGTTTACCGTATGAATACACATTAGAACTCACTTTTTCAATTCAATCACACTACTTTATGACACTTTGAAAGAGGTCAAACGAAACTTTTGTGTTGATTTTCATGTAGGAAAAAATTGATTTGTTCATAGTTCAAAGTAGAGGTGTCTATCTAGTTTGGTATTCTGCACAAAGCATCGTGCTTCGATAGTAAATATATGACAGATGTCAGAATGACAGTAACTGCATTCTGTCTGCCTACTGTCCCTGCATAGTAGGCGAGAATGCGCGTTGTGAACTGCCTATGCGAAGTTTCCATACGAACTTTAGTTTTAGTTTTTCACGATTTACTCAACCTCACTTGTGGTTTTAGCATGTGAAAATATCATTTAAACCCGGAAACTATAACGAATGTTTCTGCTGAAGAAATGAAAAAAATCCATCCAGCCGTTTTCGAGTTATGCGGATACGAACACAGACCATTTCATTTTTATATATAAGAGAAGAAGATAAACTGACAAACTTCTTTGTCGAGTCTACTCTGACTTCCTTCATAGGATGACCATCAAACGCCGTTAACAGCCCAGCTTCCACGATGGGCCCTTCAGTAATGTGCCACTGGGGGTTTAGGCTGACTTAGTTGCGGATGCTTAGTCTATGTTCCAGTTTGCGTCGGTGATGGTTGTAGGGGTACACTATCAGCTAAGGTTGTGCTGAATCATTCTCATACAATAATTATTGGAATTATCATTTGATAACTTCTCAGGTGTGAAAAGTAGGCGAGTTTTCATCGGCGATAACTTTTCAAATCTTGCAGTGAACGACAGATAGTACTCCCAACAGCCTCCTCCACGTACCGTCCACCATCTGCACCCCACCATAGATGGTACGCAGCACTTTTTTTTTCTCGAAACTCCCAGTGCGCGTTGGTCCTTCAAGAGCATCGTTCAGGTCTCGTGCCGTAGAGAATTACCGGCCTAATAAGCGTTTTGTAGATAGTCAGTTTAATACGGCGGCGAACTCTATTCCATCGGAGCGTTTGGCGGAGGCCAAAGTACGAACGATTTTCTGCCATGATGCGTCTTCGAATTTCTCTGCTGGTATCGTTATCGGAGGTCACCAGTGAGCCCAAGTACACGACTTCTTCAACCACCTCGTTTTCGCCACAACCAATAGAAACTCGTGGTGGGTGGCTTACGTTGTCCTCTCTTGAGTCTCTTCCTATCATGTACTTCGTCTTCGACGTGTTGATGACTTTCCAATCCGTTTAGCTTCGCTCTCCAGTCTGATGTAGGCTTCCTCCATCCAAGTTACATGCCATAATATCAATGTCGTCGGCGAAACCAAATAACTGGACGGACTTCGTGAAAATCGTACCACTCGTGTCAATCCCTGCCCTTGGAGATTCGGAGTCGGAAGTCGTATGTCCTGCGCGCGTGCTCCTAGGTTCATTACCATACCGCCATCTTCGTCTGCCACATCGCCATTCAGGAGTTGCCGTAAACCTTTGGATCACCTCACGCTCGGTTGTAAGAAGGTTCCCGTTTATGTCATTACACATATCGGGCTGTGACACGTGGCCCTTACGTGAACGGTTTTGGTTTTCATAGAACTTTCGTGTGTTATTAGCGCGGCACAGTTGCTCCGTCTCTTCACGGTCTCGATCTTCCTGCTGGCGCTTTTTCCTCCGAAAAATCAAGTTTTGTCTGTTCCACGCCCGTTTGTATAGTGCCTCATTCGCCCTCGTGCGGTGTTGCAGCAATCTCGCCCAAGCTGCATTCTTCTCCTCAACTAACTGCTCGTATTCGCCGTCATACCAGTCGTCTCTGATCAGGAGGCACAATGCCTAGTGCAGCGATTGCGGTGCTTCCAATGGTGGATCGAATATCTCTCCAGCCATCTTCAAAAGACGCTGCGTCTAGCTATACTCTTCCGTTGGTAGTGCCACTTCCAGCTGCTGCGCATAGTCTTGGGCTAGTCTACCTTCTTGTAGCCGCCCAATGTTTAGTCTCAGCAGACGACTCCGATGCGTGTTGTACACCGTCGAGAGTTTTGAGCGCAGACATACTGCAACGAGGTAGTGGTCGGATTCAATATTTGTCTGCGGTAATAAACGGGCGCGGAACAAACAAAACTTGATTTTTCGGAGGTAAAGCGCCAGCAGGAAGATCGAGACCGTGAAGAGACGGAGCAACTGTACCGCGCTAATAATGCACGAAAGTTCTACGAGAAGATAAACCGTTCACGTAAGGGCCACGTGCCACAGCCCGATATGTGTAAGGATATCAACGGGAACCTTCTTACAAACGAGCGTGAGGTGATCCAAAGGTGGCGGCAGCACTACGAAGAGCACCTGAATGGCGATATGGCAGACAACGGTGGCGGTATGGTAATGAACCTAGGAGCACGCGCGCAGGACATGCGACTTCCGGCTCCGAATGTCCAGGATATCTACCCGAGTAGCACAATCTAGACCGATTGGGTTGCAACAACTCAAATATGACCGGATTTGGTCGTACATAAGTGACAGCAACTTCTTTATGACAAGTGTGCTGCTTGGGTAGAAGGAGATCGAAAGGCTGAAAAACATAAAAGCCCCTGGAGTTGACCAACTACCAGGAGAGCTGTTTAAACACGGTGGTGAGACACTGGCTAGAGCGCTGCACTGGGTAACTACCAAGGTGTGGGAGGATGAGGTTCTGCCTCAGGAGTGGATGGAAGGTGTCGTGTGCCTCATTTACAAAAAGGGCGATAAGCTGGATTGTAGCAACTACCGCGCAATCACATTGCTGAACGCCGCCTACAAGGTACTCTCCCAAATTTTATGCCGTCGACTAGCACAAATTGCAAGAGAGTTCGTGGGGCAGTACCAGGCGGGTTTTATGGGCGAACGCTCCACCACGGACCAGGTGTTCGCCATTCGCCAAGTACTGCAATGCCGCGAATACAACGTGCCCACACATCATCTATTCATCGACTTCAAAGCCGCATATGATACAATCGATCGGGAGCAGCTATGGCAGCTAATGCACGAAAACGGATTTCCGGGTAAACTGACACGGTTGATCAAAGCGACGATGGATCGAGGTGATGTGCGTATTTCAAGTTTCAGGGGTATTCTCTAGTCCCTTCGAAACGCGCAGAGGGTTACGCCAAGGTGATGGTCTTTCATGTCTGCTATTCAACATCGCTTTGGAAGGGGTAATACGAAGAGCAGGGATTAACACGAGTGGTACAATTTTCAATAAGTCCGTCCAGCTATTTGGCTTCGCCGACGACATTGATATCATGGCACGTAACTTTGAGAGGATGGAGAAAGCCTACATCAGACTGAAAAGCGAAGCTAAACGGATTGGACTAGTCATCAACACGTCGAAGACCAAGTACATGATGGGAAGAGGTTCAAGAGAAGACCATGTGAACCACCCACCGCGAGTTTACATTGGGGGTGACGAAATCGAGGTGGTAGAAGAATTTGTGTACTTGGGTTCACTGGTGACCGCCGATAACGATACCAGCAGAGAAATTCGGAGACGCATAGTGGCTGGAAATCGTACGTACTTTGGACTCCGCAAAGCGCTCCGATCGAATAGAGTTCGCCGCCGTACCAAACTGAGAATCTACAAAACGCTAATTAGACCGGTAGTCCTCTACGGACACAAGACCTGGACGATACTCGTGGAGGACCAACGGGCACTTGAAGTTTTTGAAAGCGCTGCGTACCATCTATGGTGGGGTGCAGATGGCGGACGGTACGAGGCGAATGAACCACGAGTTGTTGCCGTAGACTGCGTGGTTGGCGGCGTGTTTTTTTTAACTTTATTTAAGTATTTTTTTAATCTACAAGCGTTGGTGACGTTTAGCAATATACCGAGCCAAATGGAGAAGACTCTTATATACCGTACAGGCCACTTCGGTCTCAATCTGAATGAATAAATAATAATCTAAATAGGCTCATGATATGGACAAACGAGGACGATGAAATGGATAATAGATATCTAAAAAAGATTATGTGTGGATTATATAAAACTAGAATACCACAGTAGATCTCGGCACAGTAGCGTTCGTTGAAAACAGAGTGCCTACCAAACAAATTAAGGAATAAAAATAGCTTTCGTAGGAAGATTCCAAGACTGATAGAAGCAACGATGGATGCAAAATCGTGTGGAGATTTTGAGCGAATACCCCTGTTTGTTCGAATCCCGCCGGGAAATACGTCAAGGAGATGAACTTTTGTGCCTGTTGTTCAATATTGTGCTAGAAGGTGTCAATTTGCTTGTTTTGCGGATAGTACAGGTTGTTAGTCGAACGGTTAGAAAGGGAAGATTCAATAATTATGTAACTCTAAAAGTGGTTATTACAAATTTTGAGAGACATTTCTACAGCCACACAGTGGCTGAGTGTTAGGAGTACATATAAGAATC
>NW_026943527.1:0-2991 GCF_024139115.2 Armigeres subalbatus | reverse complement strand
TAGTTTTCGTTTTATACATCTCCTTATTTCCATATTATATTATGTATGCGGTTTTGTTAGTCTTCTATTTATATTTAGGAATCGTTCAAAAATGGCATCGTTGCCATGGCGAAGGGGGGTGGGGGTGTCGTTGGTTGAATAATCCTCAATGTATATAACGTCATATTTAAGTCGGCCTTGAGAATTATTGGCTTAATTTTCAAAATGTTCGTGTACATTTCACTCCGAAATCGAACCTTAGTCTTGGAAGTCTTGGAGACCCATGATGTTATATACCAACCCGACCAGTTAGTCATAACAATTATATCAATATGTGTTACAAATAATAATACTTGAAATAATTTTATTATAAATTCTTTGTCAAAAATGGCTGAAAGAAAGTTTCACGATCGTTATAACTTGATTATAACATAATGTATTATGCTTATTTTACAGAAAAACAAAATTGCCAACATTTTTGGTAGATAGGAATTGGAAAAAACGAAGTTACCACCTTCAGTATATCTTGATTTAATCGAGAAAGGCATCGTCACCGCTAGGTGGATTAATTTGGGTTTTAAATTATCCTACCCTAAAGTAATTAATCAGACACGATTTTGGCTTATTCTTCAAAAAATCCGGTGCTAATTTGATCATTCGTGATGCGATCGTTAAAGCAGAGACAACGACCACACCTGACGATCGGTACGAAGAAGATGCCTCTATGGGTGATTTATCTGGTTTATCGGTGAAAGAACACTCGTAGTCTCTCTAGCAGTAGCAGAACAAAGACGCCAGGATCCTTGCGAGCAATCCGTAAATGTTTCTCCTACTATGAATCTAAAGGGATTAAGGGCAAGTACTTGAGAATGATTTTCGACGCTCTTGGAACCTTTCGTCCAACTTCGATAGAACCAAAGAGGCATTCTCAGCAGCAAAAAAAAATCCGATGCGGAATGGGAGATGAATTGTTTAGTATTACTTAAGTTCCACTTTCCCAGCTCAACAAGCAATGTTTTTACATTTGAAGTTTGCAATTAAATTTGGTTTCTCGCCTAAAAGTCCAAATCAAATGTAGTGAGTAATTATGGCTACGAAGAGACCCATGTGGGGTCTTAATTGAGAACGATAGGCGAACCATTATAGAAATGGTTTACGTTCCATGTTGTTCCATAATCATAATGGTCCTGAAGCCGCAATCGCACTGTAGTCTGATACCGTTTTGCCATAGTTACTACCGTTTTTTAGACCGGACTGTGTGCAGACACCATGGCGGTGAATGATTAAGTCCAAAATAATAGTTGTAATAGGCTATTAATACATTTCAAATGTTTCGTGTAATTTTAAATGCTCACAATGTTAATTATTTGCTTCGCGTTTGGAATCATTTGATGTACAGTAGAATCCCGAATTGATCACCCCCTGGGGACGAGACGAGCCAGCCTAGGGCTGAAAATCTCGCTACTAAAGAAAAAAACCCTGGTTAATCTTGGGGTAATCAAATAGCAAATGTGACAAAATCGACAAAAAATTATTTTCAATTTTTAAATTTGTTTCTAAAATATGTATCGGTTTATGCCTTGAAAAATCAAAAAACGTGAAAGGAACACGTATTTTTTTCTTGTCATAAGACGAGTTTGTACAATCCCATTTAATTCCACCACTTAATTGTACCTTGACAGATACGTATTTTGACCTCAACAGTAAGGTCGTCTTCAGTGTCTCGTACTTGACTCGAGTCAAGTACGAGACACTGAAGACGACCTTACTGTTGAGGTCGAAATACGTATCTGTCAAGGTACAATTCAGTAGTGGAATTAAATGGGATTGTACAAACTCGTCTTATGACAAGTGAAGGCATTCCACTAAAAAGCTCAAAATAATTTTCTTAACGTAATTTTTTGTCGAAAAGCCTTACAAAATTCTTAACAGGTACTAAGAAATAATAAACGACGGACGGACAAATTTGTTTCATGAAAATCATTGCTGTTTGCGGATTTTTTTTCATAAAATTTTGGGGTGACAAAATCGGGTAGAAAACATGATACAATCGTGTCGTGATAAAAACGGGTAGAATGCGTGAGAAAATTGGGGGTATACAAAATCGGATCAATACTGTATTGCATCTCGTTGCCATAAAAGTTGTGCACTCTAAAAACACAATTTAGGTCGCGTATGATAATAAGGTACTGTGCATAAACTGGTACCGGTCCAAAAATATGTTCAGTCAACCAATAGACCCGAAGGATTTTCCAAGCTTTATTTCTGAAGTTCCCCTACATGCATTGTCCAGGTGAGTTTGAAAATGTTGTGATATGGAAGTTGTTCTTCGTGCACTGGGGCAGCAGCAAATTCCTCGTTTTCCGCTGCAATTAACTTTTTTACGAACCAATTACCCCGGTAGAAAGATCAAACAGGCCTGCAATCCACGGAAAGAGCAACCAGAAGTTCAAACAATCAAAAGTAAAGCTCATTCATCGTCGGTTGAGCGAACAGTGAATTCCAGCGCTTGTGCTTTTTTTATGCCATTGCAACCACCATAACTGCCTACGGCTGGGCTGCCGTTTTACTTCATTCCGCCTTGCGATGGAGGGTTTAGGCCTTTGAGGTTTTCTTTCACAATCCCTTCACGGGAATGCACTGCCAGGGGAAACACAGTGGTGGCCTTTTTTCCAGAGTTATTTGCACTGCTACATACGGCTTTGTGCCGGAACACTAAAGCGTCAGCTTTTCTCCAAGCGCCTGCGGGATTTTTTGAGGTTCGTAGTTCATAGCGAATTCCGGAGGAAATTTTCCCCATGTGACCAGTTACATACGTTTGGGTGCTCAGTGTTAATTAGTTTGGCATGGAATGCCTTCTCAAAAACTCCAACGGTTGGATGCTCATACTAGGGTTTTCGATACAATCGAATTAAAAGAATTCACAGATTTCTCCATCTCAGTTGTTTACTGGGAATTGTTTAATGTCCCACCCCACGCTATGATATCCATTCAAAACAAAGAAAAACGAAT
>NW_026943526.1:1456-6215 GCF_024139115.2 Armigeres subalbatus | reverse complement strand
CTAACACCAATGTGCTCTATGGCGAGTCAGTTGAGTAGTCTACCGATCCTCCATCTACGACTAGTCTTCTCGCGTCTTTCGTACTGTGCGGCCGTAGTCTATCAATACGTTTCGACTGATTGAATAGTTGACGAGTTCGGCTACCACAAACCGTGGCGACGAGGTGAAAAACGGCAGTGAAATTACGTGGAAAGTAGTGATAAAGGTACGTGAAAATAGTCGGGTAAAGTTCTTAGAAAGAATCCTCTAGAAACGGTGATAATATGAAATGACGCCATGTTGGAAAAAGCATTTGTATTGCTTACAAAAAATAAATAAATAAATAAATAAATATTCAATTTCAACCATTTTGTTTAAAACTGTGAAAACATTTTGGAGAGAATGTGTGTCTGGAAATGGCAAGTTATGGTCATTCGGTGGAAAATAGAAACAGGAAAGGATAATCGCCGATAAAGTGACGCCATTTTTGCAGCCCGAAAAAAAAAGTGAATTGCTTGTATATGTGTGAGGAACGTGATCAAAGTACAGCTCCTGAAGCGACGCTACCTCAAACCAAATAAAGTTCTGAAACCTGTATAGGTAATTGTGAGAAACAAAAGCATTCATATGGTGACGCCATTTTTCTGGCGTGAAAAGGGGAATCTTTGTGTATGTGTGTGAAGACGGGCTAAAATTAGTGTATGTAAGGTGACGCTGTTGCGGAACAAAAGAAAATATTGAAACTTGTATACGTGAGGCGGTGAGAATCAAGAATGAAATATTCTTTACCTTCGAGCTGATCGGATACAATATTGCAGCATATGTGTCTTAGTGTCAAACGCAAATGCACTTTAAAATCAAGAAGAATGAGAAATGCGATCAATATATATTAGAAAATTGACGGTGGTTTGCAATAAGGATGATATGCGAATGCAAGCAAGAAAAAAAAGAGAAGAAAGAAAATCTAATTAGAAGTGTGCACAGATACATAGCACGTGCAATCGATTAAATTCCGGTTGAAAATGAAGCGAAATGTGTTTGTGTTGTTTTCAGTAACCGATTCAATTCCGGTTAGAAAATGCGACGTCATCATCGATGAGAAGTTACCGATTAAATTACGGTTATGATGTTTGATGAATGAATCATGATAAATGGAACGTATCGTATGTGCCGAAACCGATTGAATTCCGGTTGATAAGATGAACTTCGATTATCGTGTGTTATGGAGAATATTCCTTTTGAAGTTTTATGAGAATTAAAATTGTGAAACATAAAGATCCATAAAGCTTGACTGACATAGTGCAAATAGTATTAGGAATGCTTTGTTCTAGTGCATGGAATTATTGTTTTCCTTAAGTGATTATAGTTTTTTTTATTCAAATAGAGGAATAATATCGGAAAAAATGGAAGATATCAATATTAGCGAACGAGTACATAGTTCAACAACATGTGCAGTTCTTCAGCCCGGCGTCATACAATCTACCCCACTTTAAGTACAAGCATCTTCCGGCATCCGAAGTCAGGAATGCTTGGAATATGTGGATTCGGTGGTTTGAAAATGTTATGGCTGCGGCTAATGTATTGGAAGGACCAGCAAGAAAAATGCAGCTTTTGGCCATGGGAGGAATAGAGCTGCAGTGTGCATATTATGGCCTGCCAGGTGCTGAAGATGAAACAAACGATGATCCCAATGCATACCTAAATGCAAAAACCAGCCTGACGCAACACTTCTCGCCAAAGCACCATGAAAGCTTTGAGCGTTTTCTATTCTGGTCGTTGGCTCCTGAAGATGATGAACCGATCGAAAAGTTTTCTCTTAGAGTTCAACAAAAAGCAGAAAAGATTTGCTTCGGAAAGACGGCCAATGAGAGTCGCCATATTGCGATCATTGACAAGATAATACAATATGCTACGGATGATTTGCGACAGAAATTGTTAGAGAAGGAGGTCCTTACGTTGGATGACACAACGAAAATTGGTAACGCACACCAAGCAGTGCGGTATCAATCCTCCAAAATGAACAGCAGCAGAGGTGATTGCCGAGCAGCCAGTAATGTCAACCACCTAGTTACGAAGAATAGTTCAACCGATGACGGAAAACCGAAATGTTTTCGTTGCGGATACAGAGCTCACCAACCTGGAGACCGATGTCCGGCAGCAAACCGAACATGCTTGCAGTGTGGTAAAGTGGGCCATTTTCGAACAATGTGTCGTACAAAGCATGGGACGAAGCTCAACAATGAATGGGTAAGTCAGAACTTTTTATTTGAATGCAATTTGATATTTGAATATGAGGGATACAACTATTTAGGGATCACAGAAACGTAAGCACAGTTCAGGAGCTGGTAAAGATTATTATCGTCCGGAAAAACGCACCAGAAACGTTTTTAATGTGACTGAAGATGACAGCGACGAAACACCCGAAGATTTGCCAGTTTACAATGTGGGCGATAGAGACGATGAAGCTATTCAATGTCGTGTAGGTGGAGTTCAGATCGTTATGTTAATCGACTCTGGATCCAAGCACAATCTAATTGACGATACAACATGGGAGCTAATGAAACTGCGAGATGTGAAGATAACCAACCAAAGATTGGATAAGAGTAAACGATTCTTGGCGTACGGACGCATACCTTTGAAGCTCATCACAACCTTTGACGCTGAACTTGAAGTTGATGATAATGGGAACTTGTTGAGAACTAACACCACCTTTTATGTAATTGAGCAAGGACAACAGCCGTTGATGGGAAAACTAACTGCCCAAAAACTAGGAGTCTTGACAGTCGGGTTGCCTAGCACTCGTTCTCTGTCTATTAGAAAAATTGATAGTTCATCGAAAACATTTCCCAAGATGAAGGGCATTAAATTGAACATCCCTATCGATAGGACAGTTCCTCCCGTCATTCAACCATTGCGTCGTTGTCCAATTCCACTCCTAGAAAAGGTGGAGAACAAGCTGACTGAGCTTTTAGAAATGGACATTATTGAAAGAGTAATGAAACCAACATCATGGGTTTCACCTCTAGTTCCCATTCTGAAGGAAAATTCTGGGTGGATGTAGGAACACTGTTGTGTTCATAGATGACATCATGATATTCGGAGAAACTGAAGACGAGCTGTGAAACAAACTCTACATGTCTTGAGCCAGTACGGAATATTATTGAATGACCATAAGTGCAGATTCAAACAACGCCAAGTCATGTTTGTTGGACACAAACTTTCAGCTGATGGGGTTTCCGCAAACGAAGAAAAAGTCAAATCCATCCTATCTTGCAGAGCACCACACACAAAAGAGGAGCTTAGAAGCTTTCTTGGTCTTGTGACGTATGTTTCTAGGTAAATTTCTGATTGTGTTATTTTGTTTTGATTATTTGACTTTTACTATTCATGTTTAGGTTTATTCCAAATCTCACAACCGTGAATTATCCTCTGAGACACCTTTTGAAACAGGATACTCCCTTCGAATGGAAATCGCAACACCAAGAGTCCTTTGAACACGTTAAACGGCTTATTGGATCTGCAGGGAGTTTAGGGTTTTATGATCCGAAAGATCGTACACTGGTTATTACGGATGTATCCGGAGTAGGATTAGGGGCCGTGCTAATCCAGTTTAAAGACGCTAAACCAAGAATAATAAGTTATGCGTCTAAAAGTTTAACCGACATTGAGAAAACTTATCCGCCTATTGAAAAGGAAGCTCTAGGAGTCGCATGGGCAGTAGAAAGGTTCAAAACCTATTTGTTAGGAATCACTTTCGAGCTTGAGACTGATCATCGTCCACTAGAAACATTATTTACAGCAACATCCAGACCAACCGCAAGGATTGAGCGATGGTTGCTTCGCATTCAGGCTTTTAAATTCAAAGTAGTATATCGCAAGGGTTCTGCAAATCTGGCCGATTGTTTGTCTAGACTAGCAGCTCATGTTGACGATCCAAACTGGACCGAAGAAACAGATATGTACATAAGGCGTGTCATGGTACATTCTCTGTCAACTCTCTCTACGATAGACGAACGAAGTTTTGATTCGGAAACTGAAGAAATAATCAGAGTTGTTCAAGAGTATGCTGCAATCGATATTGAAGAAGTGGTAAGGGCAATAGAATCGGATCAGGATTTACAAAATTTGATCAAAAGTATTGAAACTGATAAATGGGATCTGGAAAATCTGAAGCAGTATAAACCATTCCGTTTAGAACTTTCCTACATTAACAAGCTAGTTATGCGGGGAACTAAATTAGTGATCCCAAATTCGTTACGAACAAGGATGTGTGAATTGGCTCACGAGGGACATCCCGGCCAATCAATGATGAAGAGGAGGCTTCGAGAGCGATGCTGGTGGCCGGGAATCGATCAAGATACGGTGAAGTTCTGCGAGAGGTGTGAAGGTTGCCAGCTAGTACAATCTAGTGATCCTCCAGAGCCAATGATGCGACGTGCACTCCCAGAAAAGCCCTGGGTCGACTTAGCAATGGACTTTTTGGGCCCTATGCCATCTGGTGATTATCTTTTAGTTGTGATTGACTACTATAGTCGGTATATTGAGATCGTAATAATGAACCGTATAACTGCGCAAGACACCATTAAAAGCTTGAAGCAAATGTTTAGGACCTGGGGTCCACCCAGAACATTAACTCTTGATAACGCGAAACAGTTTGTTTCGACGGAATTTAAGGAATTTTGCTCAAATAACGGAATACATCTCAATCACACTACGCCATATTAGCCACAAGCAAATGGCGAAGTGGAACGGCAAAACCGGTCCCTATTGAAACGGATGA
>NW_026943526.1:0-956 GCF_024139115.2 Armigeres subalbatus | reverse complement strand
GCTTTGCGAATTTGATAGTGCTTATTATATCAGAAAAAACCACATCCGATAGATTATTTGATTCTTTTAGCCCTAGTTCAAGTTGCTGAATTAAAAAATTGACTTCGGTCAAATGCCTACTAATCGTCGAGGCTGTATTCCTATTGTTTACTGATTTTCGTATATTTTTGCTAATGTGTTTTAAGAGTTTATAACATTCTAAAATATTATCATCTTTCATAATATAAACAGCAATAGGTTTTAAAAGTTCAACGTTGTGTAGAATTTAAGCTAATCTCGGCACAAAAAATAGTATTCGATATTCAATTAAATTTGACAATATTTCACATGTGTGTATAAATATATAATTGATATATTATAAATTATAATTGATATATATATATAAATATTTTGAAATTACATTACCATGACATTCATCCACGTTGATGTCCGTTTTCCACGCTGACGCTGTAGTCGCTGTTCCCATCGGTGTCGCATCGCTTCACTCAATTATTGGTTGTCATTCTTTATCTAATTTGACCATTGTTTATCCATTTTTGCACTGTTTACCACTTAATGGCGGGTAGTTGCCGTGTCTGTATTTTTGTCACTCTTTTTTCTGTTCTCAGTTTCGCGAATCTTTGCCCAGCGTATTCTTTCACTTTCGTAGAATTTACGCTTGGCCGCCTTGGACAGATTCGATGGCACTTTGCGAATAACTTTCTTGTCTTCTAACTGCGGCACGTAAGGCGGAGTGTCACTATTATCCCAGCACTCATCCATACTGGTTACGGGATTATCACTTTATATTAAACCGTGGCTTGTTCAATTTAAATTTTTTACACATTGCGCACTGTGGCGTTGTTCAGTCGATTTATTTCGATTTCGCGGCGGGCGGCGGTTTGCATTCTGCTTGCTAATAATTTATTGCACAGTTTTGCAATTACATACGTAATCACCACTGCAGCTAGTGATAC
>NW_026943525.1:0-11167 GCF_024139115.2 Armigeres subalbatus | reverse complement strand
TGCATTCGACGCAGAATCTTGTCTCATTGTTTCCTATAGAAACTTGGCCGGATCGTACAATAGACTTATGCAGGGGTTCATCGAATTCACTCACCTGATGGATTTTGACATTTGAGCGGGTCGTCTTCTCGAACAAAAGTTCATTTTGCGTTCATTATGCGACCCGCTCAAACGTCATAATTTCTTGGGGGAGTTCATTTTGCGTTAGTCTATTGGGTCAAAAGTTATGGCGAAAATACTAATTTTAAAACTACAAAATAAAATGCCATTTTTTGCTCTTATGCTCATCCGATTTGTTTGCAACAAATTGCGTTCGGTGAGAATTTTTTTATGCATATAAACAAATATGAAACATAAGACCAATCCACATATTGGTGTTATTTGAGATTTTTCCAAACCTTTTGAACGAACGAGAAAGGCACCATCACCGCTAGGTGGATTAATCTGGGTTTTATTAAATGCTTAACTTTTATTTCAGCTAGGCAATGCCGAGACGCACTAAAAAACCAAGGGAGAAATTTACACAGCTCAAAAACCATAAGAACACGAGTACTTCTCGCGGTTCCCACAAGTCCTTGCAACAGATTCTCATGCTCACATTATGCAAGCCGTAAGCGCATTCGTCTTTTCACATTATCGCGTATTTTTGGATTTGATTCCGGACCCGGTCGTACGCAGAATACCGAATGTTTCCTTCCGTGATGGATCTCCGGATGCATTTTGACTCCAGGTCATTTCTATGGCTGCACTGAAATTGAAGTTTAAAGTACTCTTTCGGCAGATCTTTCAGAAGCTAAATTGATTGTTTCGTTATGAATCATTTTTGGCAGATTTCACGATAAGTTGTAAAAACTAGAATGAAATAATTTCCAAAGAATTTGGAATTCATGCTTTATTCCCCTAAACCTAGGATAGGATGTGACAACTCAATTGAGACTGCCTTGTTGTTTTTTAGTCGGTTGCTCTGACGAGGTGGTCGCCAGTGCATCCAAATTAATTTGGTACATAATCTTCCAAATATCATTAATCAAAACTTGATGTTTTTCTTTCCGTTCCATCCATTATTTATGTGCGAGAGGCGAAAGACTAACAGAGAGTAGTTTTTGCTAATGAAAATATTACTTTAAGATCAAAAATGACAGAAAGGTGAATGATAACGCTTAAAATAAACAGTTTTCAACCTGTACAACCCTTTAGATAAATTTATATGGCGTTTGCAGTTCAATATAAATTAATTTTGTCCCAAAAAACTTTAACTCAACCATTTACGTGTTTTGATTAATATCAACTTTACAAACCAGCAACACGGCCAAACTAACAACATGCTGCCCTACGAAAAACGCGCCACCACCAATCGAAGTAATCGATTGTCATTTTCAACCAATCAGCAACCGGTACGATTGTGACAGAAAATCGGTACGATTTTTAATGACTACTTGGCGCATCCTATCCTAGCCCTAAACCAAAAATTTCTTGTTGGTGGGGTTACTTTTCTTTCATCATCGTTACCTCAGAGGTAAGTTGGGCTTAGAAGGTAGTAACAAACGCTAGTCGATGAATTATTTATATCATCGAACCTCCAATCTAAAATAGAAAAGGAGAATATTAGATGAAAATGGAATTCATATTGAGATTGCTGACAGCTCACCAGGGATGCCAGATGATATTTTCAAATGTCTTCACAGTCGATTAAAAATGTCTTCAAATGTCTTCAACATTAAGATTATGATTATCAGCGAGAAATTTCAAAATCCAATAGTTTTGTAAATTCAATAATCTCCTTGTATTACTGATGTCGAATAATGTTTATTTTTTTAACATTCAAATTGTTAGAATTCAAGAGAATATTTTTTAAAATTCTTTTTTAACGATTTTTATCTGGATTTTGTACTGAGTCGGATTTTTAAGCTGAATTTCCACTTGGAACTCTTCCAAATTTCTTTTAAAAGAATACCCTGATGGTATTCAAAATTGACTGTGAAATACTTAAAAAAAAACATCCAGAGAATTTTCTGAAGGAACGTCCGGATAAATCAACTTCCGGATCTAGATCAACTTCCGGATAAATTCCCGATGGAGCTTCTTATAACTTTCTTCTAGATGGAGCTTCGTATTATTTCTGGAAGACTCCCGAGGAATTCCTGTTGGAACATTCAAAGAATTTACTGAAGGAACTTCCGGAGGAATACTTGGAAGAACTTAAGAAGGAATTCCTGTAGAATCTTCAGGATGAATTCCGGAGGGATTTTCTGGAGGAATACCTGAAGGATTTTCCTGATGAATTTCTGAAGGATATTATTGAGGAATTATTGAAACAATTTCCGGTGGAATTCCTGAAGAAACTACTGGAGAAATTCTTGGAGGTAGTTATGGATGAATTCTTGGAGGAGCCTCTTGAGGTATTGCTGCAGAAAATTCCGAAATACCAGGAAATACCAGATAAATTCCATAGTATACTTTCGGAGGCATTCATGGAGAGTAATTCGGCACCATTCTTGAAGGATCTTCCAGAGGAGGAACTTCCGGAGGGATCCCTGGAGGAGAAATCCAGGGGGAAACTTTTGGAAGAATTCCTGGAAGAACTATTGGAGGAATTCGTGAAGGAACTACCGAAGACTTATCTACTTAGTTCTGGAGGAACTTTTGGATGATCTTCCAAATAAATTCCTGGAGGATTTTTCGAAAAAAATCCCTGAAACTTCCGGACAATTTCCTGGAGGAATTTCGGAATGAATACAAGAGCGTATGTTTGTAGAAATTCTGAGAGGAATTCTCAGAGAAAATACTAGAATAATTTCCAAAGATATTTCTAAAAGAATTACCAAAAGAATTCAAGGAAAAATTTTACGAGAGTGTGTAACAAGTTTCCTGTGATTTTTCTAGTTAGTCTTTAATTAAAATTCAACCGAATTTTTTTGTGGAATTTCTTTTAGGAAGATTTTCACGTAGAAATTTACCATGGAAATAATTAGAAATATCCATTTAACACCAGAACAATTTCAATTTCTTGTCGAAATTCGTAAAAAAAATTATATTTCTATTAAAATTAATTGAGACAATTTTCTTGTGGAAATTAAAATGGTTTTTTTGTGGGAGTTCAGAAGAAGGAGAATTTTCAGTTTAAATTTTGGAGGATTTCTTTTATACCTTTTTATGAAAATTATTAGATATAAATTTTGTACTGAATTTTCAATTTCAAATCTCTTGAATTTAGACAAGAAATTCCTCATAATTTTCATCCTTATTTTACACGAAAAATTCTTCGAAATTTTCACAGAAAATTCTTTTAAAAATTCACGGAAAATTTAAAGAGTTTCCCGACGGATGTTTAGAGGAAAATCACATGGAAATACAGAAAAGATCAAATGAATTCAGAAGGAATTTAGATAAAATTCAGGTTCTAGTTCAACGGTTTAATAGATTAAATCAAGTAATAGAAGAATTCAATCAATTTTTGCCGTTAATTTGATCGGTCATTGCGTTCCGATGTAATGATCGAAATACCTTTTTACATACACGTCAAAAACGCCACCGCTGACAAGGAAAACTTAAACAAATTCTGCCATCGGGATTTTTTAACCAGCGCAAAACTCAAAGTTAAGTGCATATGAGGTCTGAAATGCGTTGCAGTTATCAGCCAGCTAGTGTGAAGGTATTTTTATGTTTGAGATTCAAAGCCCGAGACACAGACTTTAATAACATTTGTATTTTTTTTTGTATAATTTACATATAGAAGTCGCAGAATTTATAAGGAAAAAAATAAAATTCTATTTTCCACTCGCTGGCTTATTGATTGTCTTCAAGTATCTTCAAAAAAGTAGATAAGTCTTCAAATATTTTTAAAAGTCTTCAAAATGTCTTCAGGAAATAAATGTCTTCACAGAGATTCAAATGTCTTCAAATTGAAGACATGTCTTCAAATCTGGCATCTCTGCAGTTTTGTTGGAAATAAACTGATGATAAATGGTTTGAATTTCATAGCTTAGCAACCTCTATAGAGGCTGCGTTTGCTGTGAAAATTACGGAAAAACAGGTAACCATTTTATTATCATTGTTCTTCAGAACTCGATGAAACAACAACAAACAAACTTCAACTCAGTCATCCCACCTGGTGAAATTCATCAAATTTGAAGCCCTGTGACTGGAAATGCAGGTTCGTGAGCAATTGCACCATCTGGGTTAACTGTTCTGACGGCTATTTGTTATTATTTTCATCGAGTTTGGAATCAGCTGGGCCAGCCAATGTGAGCTGTCAGCAATCTCAATTGGGTAACGATACGCATTTCACCGTTGAAAAATAAATAAACAATTCTAGAGTGTTTTGAGAATAGGTCGTATGTGCAAAAGAGAGCCTCTCTTCGGTTCCATTCTCTTTCGATTATTACAAAGCTATGCACAATTTTACGTTGGATTTTTTGGCAGATATCTAAAGACAATAGCTTTGTCTAGCGTGCTAAAGTGAAAATGTTGCAGAAAATGCTAAACTTGCCGATCTATTAGCGAAAGAGAGCGTGAACAAAGAGAGTCTATCTTTTGTACATACGACCTATTCTCAAAGCAATCTAGAATTCATTGTTACATCTATGGCAACAGTATAAAATTAGAACTAATTTCAATTCAATGGTGGGGTTGCTTTGTTTCACTGGGTACCGCCGGGTACCAGAAGGGTTAGTACACGCTTACTTCAGTTCACCCAAATATAGGTGAAAAGTACTTATAATCGCCAAAAAGTGCACATACGTATTTATGGGTAAAGTGACATTTACCTATATATGAGTAAACCGATTTCACCCCGAGCTTCATCCATAAATAGGTACTTGAATGACAGCGGTTTATTAGTAAATTTCACAGAAATTTGGGTAATTTTTCATTGTTTTGTTCTTGCTTGAGACATTCAAAATATTGAAATTTTCGAAATAATTGTTTAAAAAAGTATTTTTTTTATTAAAATTTTATTTCAAAAAGATGCAATACATAATCCTTGATTTTAAAACTTACTGACTGGAACACCATATCGGAGCTACTGGTTATACTGTTGGACAGGGGAAAGCAAGATCCATGCCTTATAGGTAGAGTAGCAGTATTTCAGCTTTCCGGTGGCTGTATTGGCGGAAATTGAAGTTTATGGAAGTCCATTCTCGTCTCGACGACGCTTGTGATCATATAGATGTTAATGATCATTGTAATTATCGAAATTGTAATTGTTTCCTCCGTGCGAATCATGAATCTATATCGTTTAGAGCATCATTATCGGTCGCGAGCATTTTAATCACCCGCGCAGCGCTTTCATTTTAGTTTCGTCACTCGTTTCCGTATCGGTCACTATTTTCGGCTCTCAATTTGGTTGCTGTATTCCGTACCGGTGACGTTTGACAGTTGACAGTTCATCAAATAGCAGCGCTCTTATCGCGCTACCAAATTTGGTCACCTGTCAGTCGCGCTGCTGTTATAGCAGTGTATTTAGTAGCGACCGGTAAAGTATCAAGTAATGATACTGCGCTGCCAAATGGCTTAAATTCACCACCGGTAATCTTGCTCTTAGATCTCGTTCGGCCTCGGGCAACTTCGCGAATATTTCGCACTCTTTTTCGGTAGCTATTACCTTGCGCACGATAATCGTTACTTTCCGGTGTATCCATATCTGGTCAGCAGTACCAAGACACATCCAGTGACCACTGCCACTACGTCATTCTCTGCCTCCAAAGATGTTCCGTTCAGTGCATAGCAGCCTTCCTCCGAAGTTCAAGCTTCGCGCAGCCACAGATAAGTTCAGCAAATCCCATATTGAACTATCTACTCTGAGGCGTAAGGACAATGTCATCCTCTTTACATAATCAATCTTTAGGATCGCTTAGGCATATATGTTCTTCCATTCGACCGCTTCCACTCAGCGGTTCCACCACCAGGTCAATTGCTTCAATAATTTGTAACTGCACCATTTTAACCTCCGTTGTCATCGTTGTATGCAGAGTCTGCAGTTTTACCCATCGTCAGACTCTTTGGATGGTACCGAAGTAGATAGGATAGAGCGACCGGCAAAGATCACAAGCCGTTTCCGTCCCTACAAGCAGTCGGAGATGAAGTGTCATGGTAAGGGTTAGAGTGCCGAATCATTTCAACTTACGTTTTGACAAATATTGATGGGTGTTGACCGCTGCCTTGCAAATCAGGTGGACTAAATCTGTTGGGAGTACCCGTAAGTTGGATGTCATTTCGTTCCGGCGGACGACCTATCTGCAAGATGGAAAAAGGAGTCTCTTTATGGACATTGGAGGCATGGATAATAAATCAAACTTACCAGGTGTGTGGTGTGTGGCTTTCACAACAGGTGTAAGCTTCTCTACTGCAGGTTGATGTTTATGTTGAACGTGGTGAAAAGGCAACAGGACACGCTGTATTTCAACCAAAGTGCTTCGGGCATTTGAAAGCTCCCAATGAATGAATTAAGGTTGTTGACTTTTACCTCCTGATGCTACAGTGATTGAAATTGATGCACCCTTTGTACAAAATCTGCAGATGACTGCTGATTCGGTTCCGCATTTTCGTTGGTTGCGGATCTGCTAGGTTGGAGTCCGTTGTGGATGCTTCACCGTCGTATATGACACTGTAGAGAGATTATTTGATACCTAGAATTTATCCAGCTTTTTATTATAGCTACGGATCAACTATGGTAATCGATTTTGACATCTGTTGTGTACAGAATTTATAGCGCTGGTCTAAGCAGGCTTAGATTTCTGAAACAATATGTCAAAAAAGATTTTTTTCAAGAGAAATACGATACGTTCTTAAAAATATTGGCTAATATATTCTTCTATTTTAGGAGAGAAAATCACGAGTAATAGCGAAGTTGTGCGTTTTTTGCTGGACACCTTGCCTTTAAACGGTTTAAATCGAGGGGGCGCATGATACTCGGTGTTCTGTTGGTGTGTGGTGCTGGTGCTGCGGTGTATCCCACGGCGTTGGCTTAACATATCCTGTCTGGACAGATATAGGGGACAAGATCACTGGCGTGCTGCCGACAACCCCGTTGCTTTACACGCCATTGACACTACACCAACGCGTCGTGGATTTTGAGGATTAATAAAAAGCCAATTTCAAGGAATTACTTCTCACTCACACAACCCGCTGCCTCATCTCTATTTTTATTGCAATGGTTTACTATTCGAGATTGAAAACTACGTCTGCTTCATGATAAACCAACAACAACCAGTATTTTATAGGCATAGTATTTTACTTGGCAGCTCCCGCGTTGCTTGGAAAGGTTGGGAGCACAAAGGGAAATTCATTATTTCAAGCGGAAAGGTATTCAAGAGCCAAATCGGGTGAAGAGGTGTTTCATACTGTTTTATTAATGATAGAACGTATATGAAGGCAACCAAATGAATGTATCTGAAAGATTAATTGTGGGTGCTGGAATGACTCGTTGGCAGCCTCCTTAAGAGTTCCAGGAGGATTTAACAAAAATCAGTTGACGTTTGGGAACACATTTCACACCCACAATAATCACCTCTGCAGTATTTTTCAGATCACCTCTAGGATCTTTTTCGATTTCTTCAGGACTGTTTGCTAGTTGAAAGCATCCTGAAATAAAAATCCAAAATTATTAACCCTGAGGTTACCCGCAACTTCCGTTTCCCGACCACGGCGATCGTCTCTGCTTTCAAGTTGTCCCTAGCTCAATCACCTGCGGGATTTTATATCCCTAAAGTCATGCACCCAATATTTTAAAAGATTGGAATGAAAAATATTGACATATGGCATGTTTTGGACAGATTCCATGGCTACTTGACCAGTACCATAAAATCTGTACACATCAAAAGTCAAATTTAAACAACTACAGTTCATTTATGGCTAGCGTAAAAAGCTGGATTGAATAATAATGTAAAACAGAAGATGTTATATTATATTTTCGGCATTAAATATTTACTTACATTTATTGGGCCACAATCCGCCGGAACAGAACAGTTTTCAGATACTATCTCGGATTCTCGGATTATGTTCGACAACAACTTGAAAACAAAAACAACAAAGTCATTTTTTTTCACCCAAATATGAGTAAATTCATTCACTCATAAATTGGTAAAGTCACTTTATCAACAATATGGGTGAAATTTACCGATTTTCTCAGTATATTTTACTTATAATATGAGTGAAATGTGCAATACCCAAATATGGGTGAATCAAGTACTCATAAATAGGTAAACTGAACTAAGCGTGTACACTGGAACCATAAAATGAGTACTAATTTGCACTGACCCCAATATCTTGATAATTATATCTATAGACCCAGAAAACAATTTGTGAGATGTTAGATGCTGGTTAGGTAGGTTAGATATGCTCTTTAAAAAAACATAACCATGTTCATGCTTTTATGCTGATACCGTTTTTCTTCTTCCAGTTCTTGTTCGACAATGACAACGGCTCCGCGAGGCAGTGGAAATCAAAAACAATATTCAGAGCTCAATTAGCGGAAAAAAAACCGTAATCGCGTGTTCGAACGGTCATTTATTATGCGCGAGATTGTGCGTTCCCTAGTAGGGGGATTCTAAGCAGTTCGAGACAGCGGGCTTCCTTTATTCGCGTGTTTGTGCTCATCAGGAGATGTGCATCCGGAGTAAATATTAAATACATAGTGCAAAACATCCTCCAAAGGTTGCTGTGGAGAAGTTAAGAATATTCTCGCTGGGACTAATGCCCTGATGCAGTTCTCTCCCGCCACGATACCATTAGCACTTAGTGCTGCAGCAAAAATGGCGTTCCTTTTCGGATCCTCGTCTTCGATTTTTATGTTCTATACTATCAAAAAGGTTGATTGCTATACATTGATTGCTTCAAGAGTGTCATAATCAAATAGTTTTTATTTTTAATTTATTTGCAGTTACCACCATCGACCAGACCAATGCGTTCTATGCTGATATTGTGTAGGAGGACCCTGCTCCGGAGACTGGAGCCGGCTAGTAAAAAGGAGCAAGCATTCCGTTGGCGCTGATAAATAATATTGTGGCTTCAGGAGCAGAATCATCTTGAGGAACAGCGACAATGCACAACGATTGGTGCCAATCCATACGGCACCGTCACTGGTCCATTTGTGATTACCGTTTTCGCAACCCACCTGATTCATGAAGGCCGTAAAATCTGATGTTCGCTTCTGGCAGCAGGACCCAAACTTAAGGCCCTCGTGGAAGATTGGCACCCCGGATGAAACACACATTTTGGTCGTTTTTGGTTCCCTCGAACGAGTAAGTGCAACCGCCATGTTTGCATGTCGTTCCGGGTTGTATCTCCGTCGGATCGGATATGTTTTTAACCAGAGCAGGGCCTACAGGAAGATTATCGATTTGACTTTTGAAAGCCGGTGCTACAAAAAATGTCGTTGGCGCTGATAAATAATATCATTGTGGCTTCAGGGGCAGAATCATCTTGAGGAACAGCGACAATGCACCAGAGAAGCAAACGCTTGCCTCAAAGCGGGAAGATCAGCGGTCGACTGAGGAAGGAATTTCAAGCCAATCCGAATCTGTTCAAGTGAGCGGTACTTTCTGTGAATGATTTATTATTTTCGTCACATTTTGGTGTTGGTCTTAGGGCAAATTACGGCTGTAACATTTAAATTGTCTGCTCCAAACGAACACTTTTGGATTTCGATAGGAATCCTCTGAATTTCTATTGAAATCCTGGGATTTTCGATACCTGGGACTTTTGATTAGATATTTCGATAGAAAACCCTGGATTCTAAGAATCCATCTGGGTTCCTGATGGGAATAATTTTAGGATTACTAAAAGAACAAAGTTTCTGCAATTCCTGCGGAAATACTTCTGAGATTTTGAAAGGAATCTTTTGAGATTTTTTAAGGGAATTCCTACGGAAGTCTTTCTTGGATTTCTAAGGAAACATTTGGGATTTCGACGGAAATACTTGCGAGATTTCAACGGAAACCCTTCTGGAGTGTCGATAGGAATCTTTTTGGGATTTCGAAGGCAATACTTTTGCAATTTCGACGGAAATACCTGAAATTTTGATAGGAACCCTTGAGAATCTGATACAAACCCTCTTGGGACTTTTTAGGATTACGAAGAGATAACTTTTGGGATATCGACGGAGTAATTCCGAGATTTAAGCTCTGGGATTTTGACAAGAATACTTCCAAGATTTCGAAATGAAACCTCTTAGGATTCCAATGGAAATGTTTCTAAGGTCTCAATGGAATTCTTTGAATTTCGAAAAGAAAACTTTGGGATGTCGACGGAAATACTTCCGTTATTTCAACGGAAATCCTTCTGAAGTGTCGATCTTCTGAAGTGTCGATGGGAATCCTTTTGGGATTTCGAAAGCAATACTTTTAATATTTCATCGGAAATACTTGAGATTTCAATGGGAATCATTTTGGGATTGCGAAAGATTTTTTGGGATCACAAAAGGATAACTTTTGGGGTACTGACGGGAATATTGCCAGTGATGGGACTTAATTCCAAATTAAAAGATTACTTTAATAAAGAATTATAAAATAGACGGGAATATTTTGATAGCAAACGCTCTTGAGGATCTGATGGGGAATCAGTCTGGGTTTTTGGATGGGAATCCTGTTGTTGGGATATCGAGGAAAATGTTTGGGATATCGACGGAAAAATTAAAGATTTCGATTTGAATCTTTTTGGTAATCCGATGGGGGTTCTTCTGGGACTCCGATGGGAATCTTTTTAAGATTACTTAGAAAAAATAATTAGGATTCTGACGGAAATATTTCCAAGATTTCGATGACAATTCTTGTGGAACTCAAATAGAAGTTCTTCTGGGAGTGCAATGGGACACTCTTAAATTATTTTTCCGAATTCAGCAACAATTTCGTCAAGAATCAAACAGCCGAGATTTCGGTAAAAATTTTAACCGACTTTCGGAAATCCATATTCATCAATATTTTACCGAGATTCTTTTGGGATTTCAATAGATTCCTATAGCAAACCCTTATAAGAATTCGATTGAATTCCCTTCGAAATCCCGATGAAATTCCTGGAAAAATTTCCGAAGGATTTTCTCGAGAAATTCTTGAAGGTATTCCCGGAGGAACGCCTCTGGGAATTCCTTCGTGAATTTCTTCGAATTTCTTCTGGGAGTTCCTACGGGAATTTGGCGGAAATCCTTCGAATTTCTCCGCGAACTCCTTCAGGA
>NW_026943524.1:0-1000 GCF_024139115.2 Armigeres subalbatus | reverse complement strand
TGACCTAAAAAATGATCGCACTGCTGCGTTTGCATTCTAGGCGCAGCTGTTTGCGGTGTCAGATTTCTGAACGGTATGGTTTGCTGCTCATTTTGAATCATGTGTGTTGAGGCCAGTGGCGTCGAATTTAATGAATAAACATGATTCCTATTTCCACCTCCCCGGTTGAAATGAGGTCGGTAGAACGAATTTTGTCTGTTCATATTATTGAAGTTTGATGTTCGTCCACCTCTATTCTGGAAACGAGGTCTGTTATTTCCTCGGAAGAAATGTTGTTGATGTTGTTGGAATCGATTGAATTTGTTTCTGTTTCTATTATTGTAACTATATTTTTGTGAATCGGACAGTCTTGATCCATTCTGACGATTATGACTGTTGGAAGAATATGATAAGATTGTACTATTTTGTGGATTTGTAGAATTTTCCTGAACCTTAAGGATAGCATCTTTGACACTGTCGAAAGATCCTGCCTTAAGGATTAGTTTTGTTTCCTGATTAGAAACTCCACTAATCAAAGCTTCAACTGTAGCTTTTTTTACCATATTTGTAGCAACATTCTCTGGTATGCGTTGTTCTAAGTAAATCGTTTTTAATTTATTCGAGATCGCTTCAATTTGCTCGCAAAAGGAATCGAGACTTTCACGCTGCTTGACTGATTTTAACTTGACCAAAATTTGTTCTGGTGATGTCGTATCGTGACATCTTTGTTTAATATTGGATATGAAATCTAAATAAGTGTTTATATTATCAGGCAATCCTTGGCGTGCTTTGCCAGTTATTCTTGTTTTCAAAAATTTTAGAAGCATTGGTTGATTTGCGTCTGATGTCAATTCTTTCATCAGATCGCAAGCATCAACGAATGCTTGTAAACCATCGCTGGCACCATCATAAATAGTTACTACTGCGGTGGCTGTTCGAATATCAAAATGAGAATCAGTTTGCGCATTTTCAGGTGGGGATGCCATTTTCAATTTATTTTGTAAAATAGGGATTAGTTCTT
>NW_026943523.1:0-15234 GCF_024139115.2 Armigeres subalbatus | reverse complement strand
TATTCCGCTTATCTTATGTAATGATTCGCAATTAGCAAAGAAACACAGATACTTTTGGTGCAATAATGCTCTACACGAAAACAAAATGGCGGATAAAACTCCGCGTTTAGTGGGTGGCGATTTGTTTTGATTTTTGTTGTTTTAATTTCAAAGCCTTCTTTCCATTTCAATGCCCTAAAAGCTTACTGCCAAGTATCTGAACAGGACAAGATAAATTATTTCTACAATTATTATTTATTGATATCTCATGAGGTCGACGGATTTCGGTGCTGTACGGATTTCAGTTCCGCACGGTATTATGCGAGAATTGAAAATAATGTGAATACCGATCCAAAAACTTGTTTAAGGCTTGGAGAGTTTACTAATTGTGAAAGTCAGAAATTTGCCACCAGTTTGCATTTTTGTTTTAAATAAACATGAAGTGCCAAACGACTCTTTAGATCAGAGGTTCCCAATCTTTGAATATGCGACCCACCTAGCAGAATCTCATATTTCTTGCGACCCAACAGTTACCAAATGCATTGATTTTGTGAAATATGATAAAAATGAGTTCGCGTTAGATTGGACAAATCATAATAAATTGATTTTTATCCCATCTTGTATTTGTCAAAATTTCGTCAATTTTTAATTGGATCTGAATTGGATTTGGATGGGATTTGAATTGAATTTGGGTTGATTTGAGAATTTATTCAGATTAGATTTGAATTGATTTCGATTTGATTAGAATTAGATTTAAATTAGATTTGGATTGGAGTTGAATCAGATTTGGATTGGATTTTAAATAGATTTGGATTTGATTTAGATTGGATTTGAATTGGTTTTGTATTGGGTTCGGGGCTTAGATTTGGATTGCATAGGACTTCTTTCTACTTGCCCAAATATCGTATAACAAAAAAAGCCCGTTGACCTCGTCAGGTTTCTTGTTCTTTAATTATCCAATCATTACTTAGATCCTAATTCAAAATATGGAATAGATTTATGGGACAAAATAGTAACAAAATTATGAATTAAGATTTGTCTTTCGCGACCCACCACTGAACAGCACACGACCCCCTGGGGTCGCGACCCAGTTTGGGAAACTCTGCTTTTGATTGTACATATTTTGATTACATTCTTTCACACATAAATGATGCTTCAGATAATTAATTTACCGTACAAAATATATTAGCTACGTTGAATGAGTTAGATGCGTATAAAAGCCCAGGACCAGGAAAACATTCCTCCCTTATTACTGAGTAACGTAAAGGTAACCCTCGCCTTTTGTGAAGCCGTTGTTCTGGCTGTTTATTAACTCTCTAGTGTGTGGTGAATTCCAATCACAATGGAAGAAATCATATCTTCGAAAAGTACAGAGGAAGTAATATAATATCCTGCATTCTAAAGTTTTTCATGGTCATCGTAAATACAAAAATATTTGATCCTCGATAAACTGGTTGAATTTTACTGCCAACGAGGTAGTGATCAGATTTAATGTTCGGACCTCTGAATGTCCACACATCGATAACATTTTGGAAATGCTGCCCATCTATTAGAACATGATCTACTTTGTTGCAAGTTTCACCATTTGAGTGTCTCCAGGTTGCTGTCGAATATTCATTCGTGTAAAGTACTGCTGATAGCCATCCCTCTCGCAACAACGAAATTTATCAGCCGTAAGCCGTTGCCTCGTGGCGGCAAAGTCTCAATAAAGAAATAAAAGAAGTCGACCGAAATCTAACCTGGTCACAGGTTAAAGCGATAGCTGGGCATCGCTCAGGATGGAGATCTTTCAAGTCGGCCCTTAACACTACCGGAGGTGTACAGGATCCATAAGTTAGTAAGTAGGCGATTTCCATTGGTACAGGAGTGAAGGCTCTCCCTACCGATTATAGACGAAAAAAGTCCTCTCTGTTGACCTGAGCGTTAGCGTCTCCGATAGCAACTTTTACGCCATGCTTTGGACATTCTCCATAGGCTTGACATGCCTAAAATGTGTCTTTCAAGTCGTCGTATTTATCGTTTGTCGATTAGTAGATACAATATCCGTTTGCTAATGTCTTTCCACCTGGTTACTCGCTCCGTCTACTTGCCCATCACTACGGTGGGCAGCACCTCACTGGCGCTCGTTATCTTGAGAGTCGCCACACGGATGATGCCATCCTTTCCGAGGTGAAGCTTGACAATTTTCTCCAGCGGACATTTTGCTGGCGGAACGTTGTCCTCATTGATACCTCCGCCTTAAGTTTCACGGGACTGCAGCTGCTGAAAATACGCGGGGTACCACCGCGACCAGATCTGCTGCAAATGCTTGTGGGTACGATCCCAGTGGTCCAAGCGGTTGTTGGCGGTCTCCTTTCAGTTGGATACCGGAACTGTTTGGACATTGTCTCCGACAAGGAAGTGTCCTGGGACGTCTGGGTCGGTTGGGTCCTCCGATATCGGTGTCAGAAGTCGATAATTCAGACATATCGTGACTTGGGCCAACAAGGTCAGAAAATCCAGGCAAGGTTGACGTTGCCGACTACCTTCGGCAGATGATTCTACGCCGATTTGACTGCGGCCTCCCAGAGGCCTTCGAGATGTGATGCTCGCGTTGGAATGAATTTCCAGACTTTTTCGTTTCGGCAGGCACCAGTCAAAGATTTGGTTTCGATCGGCTGCTTTAGCCTTCAACATGCTGTAGGCTCGGTAGGGTGCATGCGAAACCCCATTGAGGGTTGGCGTTGTCTGAATGAAGTTCAACTATCCTTCCTCTGCCGGAGACTAAATGACGAAGTGCATCTAGGAACGCTGGAGTCAATAAATCGCCCACTAGCTCGATGTGGACTGCCTTGGTCGAGAAGCAATCGAATATGACCACGTAGACTTTCGTGGGGCCGCGGATTCGTACTGGTGACTTCTCGTAGAATGGTCTGCAATCAATTCCTTGTTGGGTATTTTAATCACCACAAAATGGTTTCGGACCTATACATTGTCGAGACGAACCAAGTCTTGCCAACATTACAGCTTGTTCGTTGCCTTCATTGCCTTAATGACCGGAAATCCAATACCATGGGAATCGAAATATTTAACCCCGGGCCAGTTACGCCTGCTCCAACTTGATTGGTCGGATCACAATAGTCGACATCACAAATGGAGAACGGTCGCGTCGGCGACACTCGTGATACCGGTAGATCGGTTGAGCTCTGCTGGACTAGAGTGAGCTTGGATCGGAAATAAGTTTGTCATTGGTGGAAGACGGACTTGACAAGATTTCTGCCGCCAAGGATCCAAAATTTCTGACGGAGAGTGACAAGCAGAAGTTGTGGCCCTGTGTGCAATAGACTGACTGACTGACGAAAACACGAAGCGAAAAACTTGGACTGCAGCTAGAATGTGGAGCGGGGTGTGAAACTGCTTTAACTCGTGCTGTAACACCGGCATGCTTCTATTCTCATAGACGCTGCATTGACAGCTTTGCCTTGCCTTTGCAGATCATCGACGTAGAAATCTTCCAACACTGGGTCAACAGCAGCAGGATACAACTCCGCTTGCTACAATAGCAGTGCATCGGATCCGGAATCCCGTATAGATGGAATAGAGGTCTTACTGGATGACAGGTCCAACAAGAAATGTGTCATTCAAGGAACAGCGGGACGATGTCTTGCATGACGCCTAAAAAACTATCCTGACCTTCGTGGTCGTGCTGGATTCCTTGAAGACAACGTGGTGGGGAATAGGAGAGTCACTTTGATCATCTACCGGCTCTGGTATCTCCTGCATGTGACCAAGCAGTAGATCCTCCTCCATCGGTGGTATGAGTCCTTAGTGGTAGGATCTCTATCTACAGGGTGTCTGCAAATTGAACAAATGAAAGAGGTACTTCGCCAACGGTTTGGAAATGAAATTCGACATCGATGCCGAATCGAAAAGAGCACGAGCCTTGTACGAGATGCCGTGGTTGTCAACGATGTTGAGAGCAACCGTTTCAATCATGGTCATGGCGCATGCAGTTTGGAATGCCATGCCAACATAGCGAGGCGTGGATGGAAGCAGTTGCTGAACGGAGGAAACTGTAGAAACAGCGGACTTCGACGGCATGGCTGGATCTGTTGCCTTTGCTAAGATTGCTGAGCTACGATATTATTGCTAGACTGAAATCATGCAGAAGCGAGTGGTGCTTCTGATAACATGTTCGGCAGTTGTATTTGGAATTTCACTTCTTGGAATGATGACCAACGCTGAGGCAGTTCCAACCAAGGATGTTATCGATCATTTAGCAGTTTGTCAACAACTCATTCCAGAAGCAGATTTCAAAATGTGTTGTATGGTGAACTTCTAGTGCGAAGGTTTTTCTACAACTCTGTCTAATGAATCGTTGTTAGAATTCAACTATTAACGAAGCTATAGCGATAGTTGCAGTAATTAAAACTAAATGATTGGAATTTTGTTATCATTTAGTCTACCCGAGCAACACAAGTCAGTCAAAAATGGTTGCAGCAACTTTACTGTAACTGAATCTTGTCACACATAAGTTGCAGTAACCGATATGGAATATGTGTGCTGCTAGGGTAAGTTACTGACATTATAACTCCGTTACTAGTGGAATTCAAACAACGAACCATTAGGCAGAGTTGTAGAAAAACCTTCGCAATAGAAGTGCACCATACAACACATTATGAAAATCAGCTTTTGGAATGAGTTATTGGCAAACTACTAAATGATCGATAACGTCCTTGTTCCAATACAGGCGCTTTTGGGAAGCCAACTCTCGGCGTTGACTAACGTTCATCTCAAGAAACACCAAACATAGTCGGATGGACAATGACTAGCCGAGCAGGACAGCGGACAGAAGTAGCTGGGAGTGAATGAATGGGGCTGATGCATTGGCCGACTTTTTCTGTTCCATGACTTTCTGCGAAATCCGGCTCCCTTCAGCAAGGCTGACTGAAGATTGTCTGGCCCTGAAGATTGTAACCGGTCAGTTCTTCATATTTCACATCGTCCTTGTGGCTAGTTTTCTATTCTCATGCGCGCAGTGTGGCGTGATCCAACTTGTACGAGAGCAGGTAGATGGGTAGCAAGTTTCAATATTCCACCGGTTTGCCTAGTTTGGCTAGGGCGCGAACATGTGTTGCACGTTCTTTCCTGCGGGCAACTCGTACAGAGCTTTGAAGAGTTGCTACTTGAGGTATTTACGGTTGTCATACCTCTTCAGGAGACCGTCACAAGTTGTAGCGTAGCTATCGGCGGCGATATCGACCGATTCGAGGGATTCTTGGCGCTACCTTCGAAAGAATGGAAAAATCATTGGAATTTGGCGACTGTAGAAATATCGCCGTTCACGTAGATCTCGATGTGAAGGTATCCCGGAACAGATCCAGCGTGAAAAGTCCCCAGTGAAGCTGGGTAGATTCATTTTTCACAGCTGAAGGTGGAAAGTTTGTATCGCGGAGCACTTTTCGGTGAATTGGTGTTTAGCATAAATGAGGTTTGGTACAACAGTTACACAAAACATAATGAAGGATGGGAAACGTAAACCCCGTAGAACAAAAAAGAAACGTGGAATAGTTCGTACTTGGAAATTCGCGTGTCATCAGTGGCAAGTAAAGTAATTTAAAAAATTACAAAACAAATCTCACAATTCTGTTATAACCCGCCAGCCTGTCGAGCTTCCCGTTCGTAGATGGGTGGCTTAAAGCGCCACTCCTTAGAGGAGACCACCCAGCAGATTTAGGTTTGCCCGGCCTGAGACCCTCCAGGAGAAGGGGTTGAGTTTTCCCGAACTAGGGAAGGAAGCTAACTGGCTGCCTTAGAAAATAGGGACAGAGGTTCGATGCGAATCCTGCCACCCAGCGCTTCAAAATACCCTTCTAATAATTCGTCGGAACTAAAGTTTCGTGCCGTGTGTTTTCCTCATCGGTTAAGTCTGAAGATCCCTTGAACGAAAAGCTTCCAATTCGAGAGTGATCGAAGTCGATTTCGGGTCGACTAACCCAGCAACATCTAAAACACGAAAATAACGAAACGAACCACATGAAAATCCTTAGCAAAAAACTAATTTTCTTTCTGGTACTCTACCGCATACAGAAAAACATTTGGGAACTACTGATCACGTTTATTCTATCATCCCACAGAGGTGGCAACTATCGCCAAGCTCAAAACAGAAAGCTTTCATTCACAGCGGTTTTATTGGTAGATACCTTCTAACATTACTTTACTCGATCGATGGATTTTATATTTATTGACGTAATTGTAATTTGACCTTTTTCTTGTGTAGTCTACAAAAGCTTGAGTCTCGCGCGCGTAAAGCAGATATGAATGATTTTTAAATTTATGTACAGACTTGCGCTTTTTCAGCTGTTTCAATGATTCTGCGGATTAGTAATAGGCTATCTAGTAGAGCATCGGTTCTCAACCTGGGGTACATGTACCCCTGGGGGTACCTTTGACGGGCCCACGGAGTACCTCGGACAAAAATGCATAATGGCGGATTTTATGCAATTTTAATCAAAACTTATTGATTAATGACGATACATGTAATATATGTTCTGATATATGTAAAGAACAGAACGATGAATGAACAAATTTTTAAAATCTTCTATGCAATCCACCTGTTTGAAACAAAATGGTGAATGAAATGTAAAGAAAATGCTTCTGAACTAAAATTTAAAGTCTACACGTTCGTAATGAATGATGAAATGAGAAATGAGAGAAATGAAGGCTTTTTCCGAAAAGCTCAGTTGCTTCGTTGCAAGAGGATTGGAATCATCCTTCTACGCTGCTCGAAAACCTACTTTTAATCAGTCCGGAGGACTTCTTTCTAGAGGATCGAAGGATTCATTTCAAGAGGATTGGAAGCCTCCTTTCAAAATGTACGGAAACCTCCTTTCAAGAGGCCCGGAAGCCTCCTTTCAAGAGGCCCGGAAGCCTCCTTTCAAGAGGCCCGGAAGCCTCCTTTCAAGAGGCCCGGAAGCCTCCTTTCAAGAGGCCCGGAAGCCTCCTTTCAAGAGGCCCGGAAGCCTCCTTTCAAGAGGCCTGAAGCCTCCTTTCAAGAGGCCCGGAAGCCTCCTTTCAAGAGGCCTGAAGCCTCCTTTCAAGAGGCCTGGAAGCCTCCTTTCAAGAGGCCCGGAAGCCTCCTTTCAAGAGGCCTGGAAGCCTCCTTTCAAGAGGCCCAAGCCTCCTTTCAAGAGGCCCAGAAGCCTCCTTTCAAGAGGCCCTGGAAGCCTCCTTCAAGAGGCCTGAAGCCTCCTTTCAAGAGGCCCAGGAAGCCTCCTTTCAAGAGGCCTGGAAGCCTCCTTTCAAGAGGCCTGAAGCCTCCTTTCAAGAGGCCCGGAAGCCTCCTTTCAAGAGGCCTGGAAGCCTCCTTTCAAGAGGGCCCGAGCCTCCTTTCAAGAGGCCCGGAAGCCTCCTTTCAAGAGGCCCGGAAGCCTCCTTTCAAGAGGCCAGGAAGCCTCCTTTCAAGAGGCCAGGAAGCCTCCTTTCAAGAGGCCCGGAAGCCTCCTTTCAAGAGGCCTGGAAGCCTCCTTTCAAGAGGCCTGAAGCCTCCTTTCAAGAGGCCGGAAGCCTCCTTTCAAGAGGCCAGGAAGCCTCCTTTCAAGAGGCCCGGAAGCCTCCTTTCAAGAGGCCTGAAGCCTCCTTTCAAGAGGCCCGGAAACCTCCTTTCAAAAGGCCAGGAAGCCTCCTTTCAAGAGGTCCGGAAACTTCTTTTCAAGAGGCCAGGAAGCCTCCTTTGCAGAGATCCGAAAGCTTCCTTTCAAGAAGCCCGGAAGCCTCTTTTCAAGTGGCTCGGAAGCCTCCTTTCAAGAGGCCCGAAAGCCTTCTTTCAAGAGGTCCCGAAGTCTCCTTTCAAGAGGCCTGGCCTCTTCAAGAGGCCCGGAAGCCTCCTTTCAAGAGGCCCTGAAGCCTCCTTTCAAGAGGCCTGTAAGCCTGCTTACAAGAGGCCAGGAAGCCTCATTACGAGAGGCGAGGAAGCCTCCTTTCAAAAGGCCCGGAAGCCTCCTTTCAAGAGGCCAGGAAGCCTCCTTTCAAGAGGCCAGGAAGCCTCATTTCAAGAAGCCAACAAGCCAACTTACAAGAGGCTCGGCCACCTTTCAAGAGGCCCGGAAGCCTCCTTCAAGAGGCCTGAAGCCTCCTTTCCAAGAGGCCCGGAAGCCTCCTTTCAAGAGGCCTGGAAGCCTCCTTTCAAGAGGCCAGGCCTCCTTTCAAGAGGCCAGGAAGCCTCCTTTGAAGAGGCCTGAAAGCTTCCTTTCAAGAGGCCCGAAGCCTCCTTTCAAGAGGCCGGAAGCCTCCTTTCAAGAGGCCAGGAAGCCTCCTTTCAAGAGGCCTGGAAGCCTCCTTTCAAGAGGCCTGAAGCCTCCTTTCAAGAGGCCTGAAGCCTCCTTTCAAGAGGCCCGGAAGCCTCCTTTCAAGAGGCCAGGAAGCCTCCTTTCAAGAGGCCCGAAGCCTCCTTTCAAGAGGCCTGGAAGCCTCCTTTCAAGAGGCCCGGAAGCCTCCTTTCAAGAGGCCCGGAAGCCTCCTTTCAAGAGGCCTGAAGCCTCCTTTCAAGAGGCCAGAAGCCTCCTTTCAAGAGGCCCGGAAGCCTCCTTTCAAGAGGCCCGGAAGCCTCCTTTCAAGAGGCCAGGAAGATTCCTTTCAAGAGGCTCGGATGCTTCCTTTCAAGATGCCTGGAAGCTTCCTTTCAAGAGGCTTGGAAGCCTCTTTTGAAGAGGCCCGAAAGCTTTCTTTCAAGATGCCCGGAAGCCTCATTGAAGAGGCTTGAAAGCTTCCTTTCAAGAGGCCCGGAAGCCTCCTTTCAAGAGGCCCGGAAGCCTCCTTTCAAGAAGCCTGAAAGCCTCCTTTCAAGAGGCCCGGAAGCCTCGTTTTTAGAGGCATGGACGCCTCCTTTCAAGAGGCCAGGAAGCCTCCTTTCAAGAGGCCAGGAAGCCTCCTTTCAAGAGGCCCGAAGCCTCCTTTCACGAGGGGAGGAAGGCTCCTTTCAAGAGGCCCGGAAGCCTCCTTTCAAGAGGCCCGGAAGCCTCCTTTCAAGAGGCCCGGAAGCCTCCTTTCAAGAGGCCCGGAAGCCTCCTTTCAAGAGGCCCGGAAGCCTCCTTTCAAAAGGCCCGGAAGCCTCCTTTCAAGAGGCCCGGAAGCCTCCTTTCAAGAGGCCCGGAAGCCTCCTTTGAAGAGGCCCGAAAGCTTCCTTTCAAGAGGCCCCTAAGCCTCCTTTCAAGAGGCCCGGAAGCCTCCTTTCAAGAGGCCCGGAAGCCTCCTTTCAAGAGGCCCGGAAGCCTCCTTTCAAGAGGCCCGGAAGCCTCCTTTCAAGAGGCCCGGAAGCCTCCTTTCAAGAGGCCAGACCGCCACCTTTCAAGAGGCCCGTAAGCCTCCTTTCAAGAGGCCCGGAAGCCTCCTTTCAAGAGGCCAGGAAGCCTCCTTTCAAGAGGCCAGGAAGCCTCCTTTCAAGAGGCCAGGAAGCCTCCTTTCAAGAGGCCTGGAAGCCTCCTTTCAAGAGGCCCGGAAGCCTCCTTTCAAGAGGCCCGGAAGCCTCCTTTCAAGAGGCCCGAAGCCTCCTTTCAAGAGGCCCGGAAGCCTCCTTTCAAGAGGCCCGGAAGCCTCCTTTCAAAGGCCTGGCCTCCTTTCAAGAGGCCCGGAAGCCTCCTTTCAAGAGGCCCGGAAGCCTCCTTTGAAGAGGCCCGAAAGCTTCCTTTCAAGAGGCCCGGAAGCCTCCTTTCAAGAGGCCCTGGAAGCCTCCTTTCAAGAGGCCTGGAAGCCTCCTTTCAAGAGGCCCGGAAGCCTCCTTTCAAGAGGACCAGAAGCCTCCTTTCAAGAGGCCCGGAAGCCTCCTTTCAAGAGACTCGGAAGCCTCCTTTCAAGATGCCGGGAAGCCTCCTTTCAAGAGGCCGGGAAACCTCCTTTCAAGAGACTCGGAAGCCTCCTTTCAAGATGCCGGGAAGCCTACTTTCAAGAGGCCGGGAAGCCTCCTTTCAAGAGGCCCGGAAGCCTCCTTCAAGAGGCCCGAAGCCTCCTTTCAAGAGGCCCGGAAGCCTCCTTTCAAGAGGCCAGGAAGCCTCCTTTCAAGAGGCCAGGAAGCCTCCTTTCAAGAGGCCCGGAAGCCTCCTTTCAAGAGGCCCGGAAGCCTCATTTCAAGAGGTTCGGAAGTCTCCTTTCAAGAGGCCAGGAAGCCTCTTTTCAAGAGGCCCGGAAACCTCCTTTCAAGATGCCCGGAAGCCTCCTTTCAAGAGGCCTGAAGCCTCCTTTCAAGAGGCCTGAAGCCTCCTTTCAAGAGGCCAGAAGCCTCCTTTCAAGAGGCCCGGAAGCCTCCTTTCAAGAGGCCCGGAAGCCTCCTTTCAAGAGACCTGGAAGCCTCCTTTCAAGAGGCCCGAAGCCTCCTTTCAAGAGGCCTGGAAGCCTCCTTTCAAGAGGCCCAGGCCTCCTTTCAAGAGGCCCTGGAAGCCTCCTTTCAAGAGGCCCAAGCCTCCTTTCAAGAGGCCAGGAAGCCTCCTTTCAAGAGGCCAGGAAGCCTCCTTTCAAGAGGCCTGGAAGCCTCCTTTCAAGAGGCCCGAAGCCTCCTTTCAAGAGGCCCGGAAGCCTCCTTTCAAGAGGCCCGGAAGCCTCCTTTCAAGAGGCCCGAAGCCTCCTTTCAAGAGGCCCGGAAGCCTCCCTTTCAAGAGGCCCTGGAAGCCTCCTTTCAAGAGGCCAGGAAGCCTCCTTTCAAGAGGCCTGGAAGCCTCCTTTCAAGAGGCCTGAAGCCTCCTTTCAAGAGGCCCGGAAGTCTCCTTTCAAGAGATCTGGAAGCCTCCTTTCAACAGGCCCGGAAGCCTCTTTTCAAGAGGCCCGGAAGCCTCCTTTCAAGAGGCCCGGAAGCCTCCTTTCAAGAGGCCAGAAGCCTCCTTTCAAGAGGCCCGGAAGCCTCCTTTCAAGGGCCCGGAAGCTTTCTTTCAAGAGGCTCAGAAGCCTCCTCTCAAGAGGCCCGGAAGCCTCCTTACAAGAGGCCCGGAAGCCCCCTTTCAAGAGGCCTGAAGCTTCCTTTCAAGAGGCCTGGAAGCCTCCTTTCAAGAGGCTCGGAAGCCTCCTTTCAAGAGGCCCGGAAGCCTCCTTTCAAGAGGCCCGGAAGCCTCCTTTCAAGAGCCGCGGAGCCCTCCTTTCAAGAGGCCCGGAAGCCTCCTTTCAAGAGGCCCGGAAGCCTCCTTTCAAGAGGCCCGGAAGCCTCCTTTCAAGAGGCCCGGAAGCCTCCTTTCAAGAGGCCCGGAAGCCTCCTTTCAAGAGGCCCGGAAGCCTCCTTTCAAAAACTATATATATATGTTGGAGATCAGAAAAGCATGCTCCTTATGTCAAACTATAAACAACCTCATATTATTTTTCTTTGCTAAACAACCCAATTAGCAAGTGACGTTTGGTGCTATCTTTAAATTTTATTTTGCACGTTATGAGAGTAGTAGAGTCTATACATGTTTTAGAGCCCACTTGTTTATAGTCAACTGAAAAAGAAACTATAATTGGACAGAGATTCTTCTGAAAAATCGTTGGCTATCTTTGGCATGCCATTCAAGAAGAGTGCAGCGCGAGATAACTTCAATGACAACGTCTTAATTAGAACCCATGAATGATTTTTGACCCATGATTAAAAAAAAAATCTCATAAGTATACAGTTATTGGAGTATCCAGAAACGATGTTTAGGAGTCCCTCAAACAATTTTCATTGCCATGAGCCGTTTGCTAGAAGAAGTTAAACGTCTCTTGTAAGTGTTGAGACAAACTCAACTCGCAACAAGCGTTTGCCTCAAACTGCAACCGAACAGGATAATAATCGCCTGCCGCGCATTTAGAGAAGTTGTCGGTTTTCGATGATGTTTTTGGCGAAATAAATATCAGTTATCAATGTTTAGACATAAACTTAACCATCTGTTAACATGATTTGTGTTTTACTTCTGAAATATACAAGTTATCGCAGTTTGAAAAGTTCACAACAATTACCTCTCCATATTTGTTGCAGATAAAATGGAACGCAACATTGTCTTTATCCTCTGCAGATGAGGACAAAGACTTATCGCTATTCTCTTTTGTTGCTTGTTTTGTTTTACATTTTACAACGGCAATTATACTCCTTGCCTGTGAAACATATTTCTGTCTGCAGCTTCTTCAGTGATTTCACTTCAATACAAAATTCTTGAGGAACTCCAGGAATAGCTTTGTGTTAAATATCGTTAGAAAATTTCTGTCCCATTTAAGAAAAAATGAGGAAGCCTAGAATAAGCCTACACACTTAAATCATTTCACAGATTTCGGTGAATTTTGCTTCAATTGATTTGTTCGGTAATTTTTTCACAAAATTTTCGGCGATTTTCCCTTTGTTCAACAGTCAAAACCACCGAAAATCTGTAAAATTATTCACCGAACAGTTCTGCTGTTGATATTTCGGTGAAATTTCACATAAATCTGCGATTTATTTTAAGTGTGTAGGGTATAAATTCTCAGCGAAAATACCTAGGGGTACCTCATGCAATACTAAGGCATCAAGGGGTACCACTCAAGAAAAAGGTTGAGAACCACTGTAGTAGAGTTTGGTTTCCGCGGTTGATACCGAAACTTTTGATATCGACGGAGCGGTAACACAAGTTTTGATTTTGTTGACAGCGACATAGTTTTTTTTAGATTATTATTGATGCTTTCGAGTGGCTAACGTTACTTGTAATAACATGAAACGCGATTCTTGGCGGAACTTTTGAAATCTGTGCGAGAGGTATCACAAGTTTTGCATTTTTATGCACTCGAAGCATCACTACTGATACTTATGAGAATCTGTAGATGAAATAAACAGCTTTTTTACATTTAATATTTTTGCTGGATAGTAATGGAAAGTTAAGAAATTTATATCTGTGATGGTAATCAGATCGTTTTTGTTTTGTTTTGCAAATCTGATTAAATTGTTGAAAAATTAAATTCAATTAATTATCTTAAAGATAAATCGTCTTGCTCAAACCTTTGTAGGGGTATGTGGCGGGACCATCATCATCATCATCTGTTTCGCTACATGCTCGCCTGGGTCTTTCCTTTCCCTTCTACGCTTGTCGCTCTCTACGGGCGATCCCTATCGTGTGTGTTCTACAACAGGTTTACTCTACTTCCCTCATGCGCTCCTAGCAAAGAATCACTTCCGCGGCTACGGAAACAAGTATTTACTACACGGCTACGGCTACACTTTCTGCATCACAATTTCGGTATCGGCGCCGCAGCTACCTATTTCAGCCACATGCTGTGGTGGCGGTGCTTAGGGGAGACGAGATTTAATGGGTGTACGATACGGAGGTTTGGTCAATGGACTCCATTCTGACACGGTCGGTTGATGGACCGACTATTGTTCGTGCCTTTCGGTCACATGCGCATGGACGACACAAAAACAATAAGCATGCTTGCCTGGTACTTACGCGACAACCTAGGAATTACGTGCGGGTGTTTCGATGGGTGTGGGCGGGCCGGCGGCGGCACCGAAGCTGTTGAAGCACACTACTCCGGTCCTGTACGATCGCGGCTGCAATCAGACGATGCGATTTTGCCCTCTCTCCACTGGATACGCGGACTTATGCGCGAACGCGACACGTGCGTCCCAGCTCGACTTCGGTTGCTGTAGCTGGCCGACGACACGGTTTGTTGGTAGCGACCTGCCTGTCCAGGGTGCGGAATTAGTGAGTGCTACCCTCTTCCGGCCACGCGTGTCCCGGGTATCCTCCGAAATGGAAAGGTGGGGTCAAGAGCGATCTCTGACTTTGGGTGATGTGCCGGCAATGGCCTCCGCGGCCGCGAATCCTATTAAAGACATGCTCAACACACGTGCTCCACTTTTTGCATTTAAAATCCACTGTCTTACCTCTTTTACAAAGAAACAACACACACTTGCCGCCTACTATTAGGTCCGTTTTGTCTATACGGAACGATTAACTTGGGAAAGGGAAAGTTTAATTAGCAAATCTACTCAAGAATTTCACATGGTTTTAAGTACCTAATTAAGCACACCACGACGCGACACACTGAACCGATCACTCTTGCCTCACTTCGGAAAAAGTGAACGATCAAAGCCTAAGAATGTCCTCAGATACCGGCAAATTTCCAGACTTTCGGTTTCGAGGTCGCGAAATTGGACGAAGTCAAATTTCGCGAATGTCACATTGTTAGAAATGTACTCTGAAACATTAGATGGCCTGATGAACTCTATTTCTTGCGGTCGTTTAATTCCCAAATTAAACTCTCTTCCCATGTTCGGAAAGAGTGGGCCAAGCCGAATTTGAAAGGTCATTGCATCTTGAATGGATACCTTGCCAGGTCGATGTCCGCTAATAGAAATCGCAGATTTGCATATGACCCTGCTCATTTAACATTTAACTGTTGGCGCGTGTAACTGAGTTGGGGACTCATTTACGCAATCGTATGCCAGTTGCAACTCTGTGAAGAATGTGATCTAGTGCGGTGGACAAAGCTCAAAGTTTAAATGAAAAAACGAATGAACATGCAGTCACGTGAAATAACGAAAACCAATAAATATTTGCAGTGAAAGGAAACATTTAAAAAAGCGTACTTGTTCTTGTTACACTGTTTGATATCTAGTCATATACAAATTCTGCAAGGTTTTTAGTCTAGTCTAGTCTAGTCTGGTCTACACATACACAGTCAGTTCTTGAAATAATGTACAAATTCTGCAAGGTTTTTAATACAAAAATTGTAAGCTTTTTATTCTGATACCGTATTGAAGTAATACAGAAATGTAAAATTTTAAAACAATGATTGTATTAAAATTTTCTGATTTCGTGTATGTAGACATACATTTCATATAGATTTAGTAAGGTTCTTATGCAGAAACGTATAAAAAATCTACTCTGCATTGCACATTGGTTGCTTGAGCACGTCTGAGTGACGAAAGGTAGATTGATATGTGTTTTTCGAGTGTGGCGTGCTATGAAGAAATAAAATCATAGCTTCACAGATACGTATTTCATCTAGCAAGGCTGATCTTGATCGGCTGTGCCATATAACTCGTTGTACTAACAATAGTCATAACTAGTTTTAGGTTATTAGGTCGCTAGATGGGTTACCGGTTGCTGCTTCGTTTATAAATTCGTAATGATGTTGGGAATCAACAAGGTTGACCTCAGTGCTGATCGTGCGTATTGAGGAACTAGCAGATAAATTCAATGCATCTGTGGAAGGAATTGAGGCTTGCTTCACAGATACGTTGATTAGTGATCGTCGTCACTTTTCAAAACACGACACTGTCAACATCAAATTACATTATCTTTGTCATTCCTT
>NW_026943522.1:232034-238449 GCF_024139115.2 Armigeres subalbatus | reverse complement strand
CAGCTATGGTTAGGTTAAGGCACGGGCAGCAGGGACTATGTCCAAGGGCTTGACGATCCCTCCCCAGGCCATCTGCGAGTTGTGGGGCTTGCCTAGGATGTGGTGGGGTTTGACAGTGGGCCCTGTTAAACCTCTATAAAAAGCTGCATGTATCCGCAAGTAGGCCCCACCAAAGCGACCGTGTGCCGCTCAAAGCGCACAAGCCCAAGTCCTGGTGTTAGGTGGGACGCTAAACAGCCCTGACACGACGGCCCTCCGACGAGACAGGAGGTTTGCGCAGGCCCAATAAGCCGCCTAGAAAACCAATCATTACGAACAATATAAGAGATAATGCGACTCGATATAATCGGCAAAGACCAAGGCGACGAATACAGGATCACGATTGGAAGCTTGGAACATGGAATTGCAAGTCGCTAGGTTTCGCAGGTTGCGACAGGATGATCTACGATGAATTACATCCCGCAACTTCGACGTCGTGGCGCTGCAGGAGATTTGCTGGACAGGACAGAAAGTGTGGAAAAGCGGGCATCGAGCGGCTACCTTCTACCAAAGCTGTGGCACCACCAACGAGCTGGGAACCGGCTTCATAGTGCTGGGTAAGATGCGCCAACGCGTGATTGGGTGGCAGCCAATCAACGCAAGGATGTGCAAGCTGAGGATTAAAGGCCGTTTCTTCAACTATAGCATCATCAACGTGCACTGCCCACACGAAGGGAGACCCGACGACGAGAAAGAAGCGTTCTACGCACAGCTGGAGCAGACATACGATGGATGCCCACTGCGGGACGTTAAAATCGTCATCGGTGACATGAACGCACAGGTAGGAAGGGAGGAAATGTATAGACCGGTCATCGGACCGGATAGTCTGCACACCGTATCGAATGACAACGGCCAACGATGCATATACTTCGCAGCCTCCCGCGGAATGGTAGTCCGAAGCACCTTCTTTCCCCGCAAAAATATCCACAAGGCCACATGGAAATCACCTAACCAAGAAACGGAAAACCAAATCGACCACGTTCTAATCGACGGTAAATTCTTCTCCGACATCACGAACGTCCGCACTTACCGCAGTGCGAATATTGAATCCGACCCAAGATCCGACCACTACCTCGTTGCAGTATGCCTGCGCTCAAAACTCTCGACGGTGTACAACACGCGTCGAAGTCGGACGCCGCGGCTTAATATCGGGCGGCTACGAGACGGTAGACTAGCCCAAGAATACGCGCAGCAGCTGGAAGTGGCACTCCCAACGGAAGAGCAGCTAGGCGCAGCGTCTCTTGAAAATGGCTGGAGAGATATTCGATCCGCCATTGGTAGCACCGCTGCACTTGGCACGGTGCCTCGGATCAGAGAAACGACTGGTATGACGGCAAATGTGAGCAGTTAGTTGAAGAGAAGAATGCAGCATGGGCGAGATTGCTGCAACACCGCACGAGGGCGAACGAGGCACGATATAAACAGGCGCGGAACAGACAAAACTCGATTTTCCGGAGGAAAAAGCGCCAGCAGGAAGATCGAGACCGTGAAGAAACGGAGCAACTGTACCGCGCTAATAACACACGAAAGTTCTATGAAAAGTTAAACCGTTCACGTAAGGGCCACGTGCCACAGCCTGATATGTGTAAGGACATAAACGGGAACCTTCTTACGAACGAGCGTGAGGTGATCCAAAGGTGGCGGTAGCACTACGAAGAACACCTGAATGGCGATGTGGCAGACGAAGATGGCGGTATGGTGATGGACCTGGGAGAACGCGCGCAGGACATAATTTTCCCGGCTCCGGATCTCCAGGAAATCCAAGAGGAGATTGGCCGGCTGAAGAACAACAAAGCTCCTGGGGTTGACCAACTACCAGGAGAGCTATTTAAACACGGTGGTGAGGCACTGGCTAGAGCGCTGCACTGGGTCACTACCAAGATTTGGGAGGAGGAAGTTTTGCCGCAGGAGTGGATGGAAGGTGTCGTGTGTCCCATCTACAAAAAGGGCGATAAGCTGGATTGTAGCAACTACCGCGCAATCACATTGCTGAACGCCGCCTACAAGGTACTCTCCAAAATTTTATGCCGTCGACTAGCACCAACTGCAAGGGAGTTCGTGGGGCAGTACCAGGCGGGTTTTATGGGCGAACGCTCCACCACGAACCAGGTGTTCGCCATTCGCCAAGTACTGCAGAAATGCCGCGAATACAACGTGCCCACACATCATCTATTTATCGACTTCAAAGCCGCATATGATACAATCGATCGGGACCAGCTATGGCAGCTAATGCACGAACACGGTTTTCCGGATAAACTGATACGGTTGATCAAGGCGACGATGGATCGGGTGATGTGCGTAGTTCGAGTTTCAGGGGCATTCTCGAGTCCCTTCGAAACCCGCAGAGGGTTACGGCAAGGTGATGGTCTTTCGTGTTTGCTATTCAACATCGCTTTGGAAGGGGTAATACCATAAATATAATTATCAAGATGTTGGGGTCAGAACAATTTAGTACTCATTTTATGGTTCCAATGTACTAATATTTCGGTACCCAGCAGTACCCTGCAAACCTAAGCAATCTTTGATGAAATTTTGAATTTGTTCTAATTCTTCACCGTCGCCATGGGTATCATACTTGCTTGTTTATTTCCCTTGGAAGTCGAAGATTTCGTCACATTTCAATTATCAGTTCATTAGTTTCTTTTTTAATTTACTAATTATATATTCGTTTTAGGTTTATACGAATCAAATTTTATGGCTACGGGACCGCTTAGTTCCGGAAAGAAACTGGCCTAAACAATTAGCTACTGATCTAACATCGGCAGCCTTCTGGAAGGAGCGGAAGGACTCGTTATGTTCTGAGTCACAGGATGATAGGTGTGAGAAGGCTTCCGAGCACGCGGCGGACATAACCGTGGAATTTTATTTTGAATAAAAGATGGTCGATTTTTTGCCTGACGATAGGACAGCCGACCGTCACCAATGTGGCGAGGATTAGAACGAGTTGCGAAAAGGGCATTCATACGAAGAGCAGGGATTAACACGAGTGGTACAATTTTCAATAAGTCCGTCCAGCTATTTGGTTTCGCCGACGACATAGATATTATGGCACGTAACTTTGAGAAGATGGAGGAAGCCTACATCAGACTGAAGAGGGAAGCTAAGCGGATCGGACTAGTCATCAACACGTCGAAGACGAAGTACATGATAGGAAGAGGTTCAAGAGAAGACAATGTGAGCCACCCACCGCGAGTTTGCATCGGTGGTGACGAAATCGAGGTGGTAGAAGAATTTGTGTACTTGGGCTCACTGGTGACTGCCGAAAATGACACCAGCAGAGAAATTCGGAGACGCATAGTGGCTGGAAATCGTACGTACTTTGGACTCCGCAAGACGCTCCGATCGAATAGAGTTCGCCGCCGTACCAAACTGACAATCTACAAAACGCTCATTAGACCGGTAGTCCTCTACGGACACGAGACCTGGACGATGCTCGTGGAGGACCAACGCGCACTTGGAGTTTTCGAAAGGAAAGTGCTGCGTACCATCTATGGTGGGGTGCAGATGGCGGACGGTACGTGGAGGAGGCGAATGAACCACGAATTGCATCAGCTGTTGGGAGAACCATCCATCGTTCACACCGCGAAAATCGGACGACTGCGATGGGCCGGGCACGTAGCCAGAATGTCGGACAGTAATCCGGTGAAAATGGTTCTCGACAACGATCCGACGGGCACAAGAAGGCGAGGTGCGCAGCGGGCAAGGTGGATCGATCAGGTGGAAGATGACTTGCGGACCCTCCGTAGACTGCGTGGTTGGCGACGTGTAGCCATGGACCGAGCCGAATGGAGGAGACTCTTATATACCGCACAGGCCACTTCGGCCTTAGTCTGAATAAATAAATAAATAATATAGGTTAAGGTTCTAGTTACCATTCTGATTATGATTTTAAGTGTAACATAGACCGTATTATTTAATGTTTTGTTACGGTTTAGAATTATGCGGGTCGTCACAGAAAGAAAAATCATTAATCAAATTAAAAAAATCGTTGGTTAAAATAAAAAGTTTCGTTGGTTCTTTTTGGTAGAGAGTTGCTTGTGTTCAAAGCAAAAGTACGCAAACTTTTAATTTGCCTATGGTTTGAAAGGGGTATGCTGCTCTGAAAATAAAAGTTTTATACATTCAAAAAAAATTGTGGAACTGTCAAATGAATATCACATTATGGAAAGTACACACTTAACTCATTTCACCGTATTCGGTAAATTTTACCGAAATCTCAACAGCAGAACTGTTCGGTAATTTATTTTACAGATTTTTTGTATTTTTTTCCATTGCTCAACTGTCAAAATCACCGAAAATCAGTTAAATGATTTACCGAACAGTTCTGCTGTTGAGATTTCGGTAAAATTTTACCGAATTCGGCGATTTGTTTTAAGTGTGTATAGTAGAATATTTTCATGCTAAAATCATTTTCCCAAAATATATTCCTTCTCCTTACCCTCCTTTCTTGCTTTTCTTTTGAATAAATTGTTTTTGCTTGTTTTTACATTACTTTTTAAGTTAATTATAATTAAAGCAATCACAGTTTAGTCTCAAAACAGTGTCTTCTTATTCCGAACAGTAGGGTTAGTCGTCGGGGTGTTCATCGTGTAGAAATCTGGACATTGCGCCATGGTTTTCTTGGTGCCTGAACATCTGTAAAAAATGAATTTGAGGTCTCGCATAAGTACGGTTATCTTAACCATGATATGCCAGAAGCATCGCCCAATTTCATTTATTCTACGCAATGTATGCACCGGGAATGGAAATTTGTATTTATCGAAAAGAGAAATTACCCCATTTACTGATACGTTTACGAATGAATGAATATAAAATGACTTACCTTCAGTTTTGCAAAATTGCCAGTAGTTCGGCCTTTTTTATCAGAGCACCAGCGAGAAAAAGTAAAAACATAACATGCAAACTTTAGTTGCCTTTCGATGTCGTGACCTGTACGTAAGTAAGTTTCCTACCGCTGCTGTTTTCATTACATTTTCATTTTCATTACTGTCCTCAGTAAACAATGAGAGCAAAAGAGAGCAGAAGTACTATCTTTTTCTTTTTGTCTATGCTTTATCACGGGTATGTTTTAAAAGTTCAACAACATTTAGGTCGATAGAAAGAACTTTTAATATTTTATTGGGAATAGGAGAAAAACAACTTTTAAATGAAAAAGTAATTTTGAATGAAAATATTTTTACTTTTAATTTAAAGAAAATAAAGCACTTTTCAACAGGAAAGTGCATCACATTCTATTAAACCATGTTTGTTCTTTGTGTGACGCAGCTAGTGCTAATTATCGGCAATTAACTTTTCCTGGCGAAAACTTGTTGATGTTTATCGAACCTTTTGTGTTTGTATACGGCTTTATTATGTCGAAAAATAGCCCGTTGATACTTCCATAGCTTTGTTATCATGAATTGAACGAGATTAAAACAAACACATTTTACGCCATATTGAACGAATGGTGGGTAGGCGTATTAGCCTTCTCTTCAGTACCCTGGTTGGCTACGCAAAAGTGCTCGCATAATAAAAAACAACATGTTATATGGTCAGAATCAATATTACGATGTAAGATATAGCTTCACAGTTTACGTTGCGGTTATCGAATACTTTTCGATCGATTCAACCATAACTGCTCGACATTATCACTAAATGTCAACATATATCATGTTGTCTCAAAAATGTTCTTTATTTCCTGAATTATATGTCAACATTTTATCATACTGTTGAGCGAAAATTTTGCACGCGAAAACAAACGATTTTTTATGGTGACATCCCGAATAAAAAAGTCCAATAGAATTACAATAGAGATTATTGTAACAATACGATAAATTTAATTGTAATTACAATTAACTCTATTGTTACTCACAATAGAATAACAATTAGAAATATTGTTTTCCACCATAAATCCTATTGTAAATGGAAGTTTTACAATAGAAAATAGGGGTTGTTAGTTACCGTAACAATAAAAAAATCGTTTTTTTTTCGAACAAATTTTTGCAATTACAATAGAATTTATTGTAATTCTATTGTCAACATTTTTCTGTCAATAGATTTTATTGTACGTTTATTGGAACAACAATAAGGAAAATTATTTGGTACAATAAAAGAACAATAGGATTGATTGTTCATAAATAAAATGTATTGTAATTTTATGATATTGTAATGTAATTCTATTGTATTTTCTATTCGGGATAACTTAACAACCCATTTAACATATTGTTATTTGTCAAATAACCGTACCACAAACTGTTAAAACTTTATATGAGATTGTTCATTTACAGTTGTCAATAGTAAAGGATACTGTTGTCGACCGCACGGGAAAATATCCATGTACAGTTTATAATTATGCGGGTGATCCTTTGTCATAGGGCTGGAATAATACATAGGATCT
>NW_026943522.1:205527-232011 GCF_024139115.2 Armigeres subalbatus | reverse complement strand
AGCTAGTCCTTCAATGAATTATTGGCAGTGGCTGATTTTCTACTCGCCGCTTCCACATCCAAGCGCTATCGTATATGCGCAAATAGCCAGCAAGAGTTAACCGCCAGAAATTTGTATGGCAAAAGACATCTAAGGCGGGTTTTCTCAAAATTAGGAACTTTTCATTAAAAACTATTTGGTACCGGTTATGTAGAAAGGTGTCCGCTACTACGTCTACCAAATATTTTTTCGATGAAGGGGCTTAATTTTGAGAAATCGAACCTTAGATGCCTTTCGCCATACTGATTTCAGAAAGTTAACTCCTAGTGTGCCGCTGTAATTACGCTCAAAGCAGGCGATTTATTGCTGTCGTTGCAATTCCACTGTTGGTCCTGGAGCAGCGGGTGCAATCGAATCGCGACGGTTACTTGCGATTGATGCATCCAACCCAACAGAACTCCTTCTCGATGTATCGTTCGATCTTGCCTCCTCCTCCTCTCCTAGTTCCCTCTGCCCTTCCCGCTTGTTGTACTCTACGTCTTCTGGAGTCAGCATATTATTATTATGATTTGTCAACAGGTTAAATAGACACCACAATGACCGCTGTTAAGGATGGTAGCGGAGCTGAGCTCATCAAGATGGGCCCGGAAAAGCTGGCCACTTGCCTGTACAAATTGATAGTCAGAATCTGGGAAACTGAACAGCTACCGGAGGAGTGGAAGGAAGGGGTTATGTGCCCCATCTACAAGAAAGGCGACAAGCTGGAATGTGAGAACTTTCGAGCGATCACCATCCTTAATGCCGCCTACAAAGTGATGTCCCAGATCATCTTCCGTCGTCTGTCACCATTAGTGAATGATTTCGTGGGAAGTTACCAAGCCGGCTTCGTCGACGGCCGCTCGACAACGGACCAGATCTTTACTGTACGGCAAACGCAAAAATGCCGTGAATACCAGGTCCCAACGCACCATCTGTTTGTTGATTTAAAGGCGGCATACGACAGTATAGACCGCGTAGAGCTATAGAAAATTATGGACGAGAACAGCTTCCCTGGGAAACTTACCAGACTGATCAAAGCAACGGTGGATGGTGTGCAAAACTGTGTGAAGATCTCGGGCGAACACTCCAGTTCGTTCGAATCGCGCCAGGGACTAAGACAAGGTGATGTACTTTCGTGCCTGGTGTTCAACATTGCGCTAGAAGGTGTAATGCGGAGAGCCGGGTGTAACAGCCGGGGTACGATTTTCAACAGATCCAGTCAATTTATTTGTTTCGCGGATGACATGGACATTGTCGGCCGAACATTTGAAAAGGTGGCAGAACTGTACACCCGCCTGAAACGTGAAGCAACAAAAGTTGGACTGGTGGTGAATGCGTTGAATACAAAGTACATGCTTGTGGGCGAGCGCGACAGGGCCCGCATGGGAAGCAGTGTTACGATAGACGGGGATACCTTCGAGGTGGCTGAGGAATTCTTCTACCTCGTATCCTTGCTAACAGATGATAACAATGTTAGTCGTGAAATACGAAGGCGCATCATCTGTGGAAGTCAGGCCTACTACGGGCTCCAGAAGAAACTGCGGTCAAAATAGATTCGCCACCGCACCAAATGTGTCATGTACAAGACGGTAATAAGATCGGTTGTCCTCTACGGACATGAAACATGGACAATGCTTGAGGAGGACTGTCAAGCACTTGGAGTATTCGAGAGACGGCTGCTTAGGATCATCTTTGGCGGTCTGCAAGAAGACGGTGTGTGGCGGCGAAGAAAGAACCACGAACTCGCCCAACTCTACGGCGAACCCAGTATCTAGAAGGTAGCTAAAGCCGAAAGGGTACGATGGGCAGGACATGTTGCAAGAATGTCGGACAGCAACCCTGCAAAGATATCATGCCATGTGAGTCTGACTTGTATGCTCACCCAAACACTTGATTCACGCTCATGCACTCCAAGCTTGCACTCGCGCTAACGTTCCTATGAGTCTGACTGAAAATGCTATTTCTTTCCAAATCGGGTGAAAAATTCAATTCCGTTCATAAATTCCCAACACGGACATCAGATTGCAGTAAGGTACGGGCCTTTTGATCCACCGCTTCGTTTTCCCTAAAGCCCCGTGTTTCGCGTGCGCGCGTCATTTTCATTCTGGATGTCACGAAGAACGGACCAGGGCGGTTCAAGCGATAACGCCTGTGGTTTGGTCTGTGGTGGTAAAAATTCAAAACTCATGGACGATTCTAATCAAGCGTGAGTTGAAACGCACCCAACTCAGCACCTTAAAACTCCTGGATGAGTTGAATCATCGTAAGTTTTCTTTTGTTCTCCTTTGTTAAAAACAGTGAATTGACGTTTCTCGCATAAAATATTAGACACTCTTTCATGTATAAGCAATTAATTGCCCCCAAATTAATTTCGAATGCGTTTTAAACCAAAATGATGTTTTAGCAAATGAGCGGAATGATGCGTTTTAGCATTACAAATTCAAGCGTGATGCATTCCACAGATGATTTCGTTCGCACGGGAGGGCTCGTTGATTAAAATTTATGAGTGATGATGCGGATGAAATTTTTCGTTGGGTGGTGGTGGCGGTCGTGGCAACAGCAGTACATCTTTACTTCCGTGTTCCCAACAGCATCTTTGAATCTGGCAATCAACGCCGTGCTGTTGAGGCACATAAGTGGAAATGAATCGGTTCTTTTCAGGACCACCATTATGTTTGGGAGGAAGGTTAAGTTGAAATAATTTTTTGACGTAAACTACGTCTAAGGGCAAGACTCAGATACGGGGTGTAAAACGGAAATTTTCCAAATTCGAGATCGTCACGAAATTAGGATAGATTCCAAACTATCAGCGTTTTTATCTTTCGATGGATTTTTAATCACTAACTCTGCAGAAGTAAAATGATGGATGAATTTTTGCGTAACTGCTGCCATCTCATGAATTTACTCTCAATCAAACCAAATTCCTCCAATGAAAAATTTAATGCCCTGAAAAGGACAGATTTCAGATCACGCGGATTTCTAATCACCAACACAACAGCAATCATTCGATAGTGAGAATATCACAAGAGTATTTCACTTAAATGCAGATGCTGGCTCTATGATTTTACCGCTACACTGCAACAGATTGCCATCGTTGGATTCTCTGTCGCAACGATCCTGTTACGAGCGCTACCTACGCCATCAGTGGGAACGAAGAGCGTGCGTCAGAAGGAGAAGCTGCGAAAATGTATTCGCATGGATGGAAATTAAACCTGAAACAAGTAACAGTCTATCTACTAAATTTATAATCTTGACGGAAAATTTCACTGGTATTGATGCTATCGATGCGAATAAATTTTTGTAGCGTCCCTGTTTCACGGTCGTGATTCCGCCACCGACGAAAACTATCAGGAAAATATCAGATTAATATGAACTTTGATCAAAATTCGTCTCGCCTCAAATTATGGCTTAAGAGCTGGTTTCACTGACAGCTGACAGCTAATCGATGGTACTTCAGACGCCACCGTTGCAGAAATATACACCACCATAGCCGCCATCGTAGAGAAACACGCAAGAAAATTTCATCTGAGTGCTGTTGATGCTGACGACGATGACCGCGCGACCTGCACTATCGATGGGAATAAAATTTGCGGTATGAGCTCCGCCGATGCCGAAGGTGGTACCATGGTCTGGTCTCCGCGACATCTCGAACGAAACGGCTCGCGCGCGCGGAAGAGCTGCTTTCTTGTAATCAATAAAGTTGAACCTGTAGCCACGCCCCTTTGGTGACTGTTTGACGGTTACACAATATTTGCAGTCACACCGGACAACAAAGAGGCGGGACTAGTGAGCCATCTTTATTGATTATAAGAAAACTGCTCTCCCCCGCGCGCGTGGCTTACCCCACCGGTGGGGTAAGAGTGCGCTTCGGGTGGGGTAAGAGTACGCATTCATCCAATCAAGTGCTTTAAGTATATATTAACACAAATAAGAGTTAATAACATTTAATTGATGTATAATGAACATTTAGGGGGGGTCCTAGAAAGGGGTCCTAGAAATGTGCACTTTCATACAAGAAAACATTGTTTTTTTTTAAACAAAAAATACAGAGATAAAAATATATCAGGTTTCGCGTAGCGTAAACAATGGAATTTTCTTTAAAGAAAGTCCACCAATCACGTAACGTAAAATTTGGGTATTTCATTACCCCTCCTCCCTATCTTACACTTTTTGTATGAATCCTCTAGAAAATATATGGATTGTCATACGTCTCGCACCTCTCCCTGCTTAGCGTTGCGTAATTTATGAATATTACTTTTGCTTAAATGAAATTATCATTCAGATGAAATTGTATTTCGTACTATGTTTAGGTGTACAACAAGTCTAATACAATTTCATTATTTCATTAAGCACTGAAGCTTTGTTCGCTAAGTCCTTTCTAACAGCAAATTAATTCTACTTATCCTTAAAACTTGTTATAATTTTCGATTTCTATCCCTTTTTATTAGTTGTGGATCTTCACGTTTTGGAAGTAGTCTTTTTTCGGCCAGATATACGGTTTCGACATCAGAGCTTGAAGATTCACATGCGTACTTTTACCCTACAGTCCCAAAATTTATTCAAGTAATGGTTTTGACTCTATGGGAAACCAACCGGATTGGTGTTCTGCACCATAAAGTACTATATACAATAGGTTATCGAAATGGTATAATGTTCACCTGATTAAACGTATATATGGTAATGAAATACTAGTTGCGGAAACACAATTATTTTTAGCAAAATGACCAAAAAATTATCTAATTCCATATCTCCCTAGTTGTTTATTCAAATCGTTCACAATTACACATGATAATAGTTGGCCAGAATACCTGTCAAACTGATACAGTGCTGCTAGTTTATCTTTTTTTACAACTTCATAAAATCGAAAACGTACTCTTACCCCACGCGCACTCTTGCCCCACTCTACTCTACGGGCCTTTTGATCTACTGCTTCGTTTTCCCTGTGACCCCCCGACAATAATAGAACAACACCTGCCAAAGCCGTCCTTCCCCCTACTTCATATTGTCTATGCGGGTCATCGCTGGACCGTCGCATCGCTCAACCAACGAGCGCTTTCCAGTTTGGTGCTGTAGCGACGCATTGAATTTGCCTGCGTCGCTGGAGCACTTACTGGAAAGGGTCCAGTAAGGACCAGCGACGTTTCAGTCGAGCGACATAGTTGAGACAAGTTCATACATGTTCTTGATTTTATCTGGATCGACAATACAAGAACATTTAAACTGAGCGCTGCTAATGTTAATGACGACGACCGCGCGACCCACACCATCGCCGGGAATAAAATTTCCAGTAGGAGCGCCGCCGATGCCGAAGGTGGTACCACGGTCTGCTCTCCGCGACATCCCGAACGAAATGGCTCGCGCGCGCGGGGGAGCTGCTTTCTTGTAATCAATAAAGTTGAACCTGTAGCCACGTCCCTTTGGTGAGTGTGTGACGGTTACACAATATTTGCAGCCATACTGGACAACAAAGAGGCGGGACTAATGAGCCATCTTTATTGATTACTAGCAGACCCGACGAACTTCGTTTCGCCTAAAATTGATTTATTTTCTGATTAGATCTCGAGTTATGAAGAAATTGGTGTTTCATTTGTATGGGAGCCCCCCTTTCCAAAGCGGGGAGGGGTCTCGAACCATCTTAAGGTGAATCGCGTTGGAGCCCAATTTCAAATCTACATAGCACTTTTGAGGGCACATAACTTGAAAAGTAAACGACAGACAAAAGCAAAAAGTAGTTTTTCACTTTTGCTCACTTGCAGCATACATGAAAAAATGGTTTCCAGATGTGCTAACCGCCTAAATATTCACATTTGTGCGAGCAAAAACGCGAGGTGAGAGATAGCACGGCCATTGTGGCTGCCATTTTTGGACGCCGCCGTAACTCACCTTAAGAACCTTCCCCGGCCCCAAAAACCTCTACATACAAATTTTCACGTCGATCGGTTCAGTAGTTTCCGAGTCTATAAGGCACAGACAGACAGAAATTCATTTTTATGTATATAGAAGAAGATAAGAAAACTGCTCTCCCGCGCGCGCGTGGCATTTCATTTGAAATGTCGCGGAAACCGGTCCCAGCATCGGCGAAGTTGCTGAACAAATTAATCGGTTCTTCTCAGGGCCACCATCCTATACAAAGCAAGAGGTGAGGCGAATATTATTCAAAGAGCAAATTAAGGTGAGTTACGGCGGCGTCCAAAAATGGCAGCCACAATGGCCGTGCTATCTCTCACCTCGCGTTTTTGCTCGCACAAATGTGAATATTTAGGCGGTTAGCACATCTGGAAACCATTTTTTCATGTATGCTGCAAGTGAGCAAAAGTGAAAAACTACTTTTTGCTTTTGTCTGTCGTTTACTTTTCAAGTTATGTGCCCTCAAAAGTGCTATGTAGATTTGAAATTGGGCTCCAACGCGATTCACCTTAATCACTTGGCGACGCTATAATGTTGCCGTCCGTAGCAGAATCGCGAGTGCGCCCCGGGAGGAGATGCTACAAATATGAATTCGTATGGATGGCATCAGTGGCAGCCAGGTGAAATTTTCTCAAGATTCTTATTTGGTTTGGTTGCAGCTTGTGATTGGGAAGGCGGATTATTAACAATCAATCGAAAGATTACAAAAAGCTGCAAAAATGTTTTCGCATGGATGACTATCTACTAAAACTATTAGTCTTTCTCTCAGACCGCATCGTGCTTTCGTGCTGTGCGGTTCTTTCTCTCTTTGCGGAAGGAAGTTTTTAATACTACCCGAAGCTATTTTAATTTCAACGGTGCTTCTTAGCGCTATTTGTACCCACTGATCCCGTTACGATCTTTGCAAGGACCCGTGCCTTCGTTTTACGTTGGACCCGTTTGCGGAAGTAAAATTCCGACAAGCGGTGGTAATCCTGCAGGGACACCGTTCTGGGAAAAAACCTCTTAGAAGGTCACGTCTCCACGCTCAGCAATGAGTATTAACAAAAACAAGAGGAAGAGTCTCTGAATTCTCCACTTCCTTCAAAGAAACAAGGTTTCAAGACCGTCCTGCCCAAGCGCGGAAAAAATAGAAGGAAGCTGGAGAATTCAGATATTCCTTCTAACTCTAATATCGGAAATAATTCTTCTCCAATCGAACTGAGCAATCAGTTCGATTTGATTAATGATGAAATTGAGCAAATCGAATCTACCTCTAGCCCAGGTGATTCGATTCATGCGAAAAGCAAAGGATTCCGCCAATTGTGGTATCTGTTGCCGAGTTTTCTGGCTTCCGGAATGAGATTTTGAGTAACCTTCAGGGATCAAGGTTTCATTTCAGATTGCTAGGAAGGGTGACTGCCGCGTTTTGCCGGGATCCTTTGACGATCGCAAACGTCTTCTTCACTATTTAACTGAGAAGCGCCATAAATTCTTCACATACGACGACAAAACTGAGCGATTGTTCAAAGTCGTCTTAAAGGTCTCCCAGTGATGACAAATCACTGGATGAGATTAAAATTGAAATTTCTCAATTACTTGGATTTTCACCAGTCCAAGTAATTAAGATGAAAAAGAAATCCCATTCTGGTACTTCCCAGAGGGCATTTCTCAAGAATTTTATTTAGTTCATTTTAACAAAAGTGAACTAAATAATATGACAAGTTTGGAAAAGGCCTGTATTATTTCCCATTTCCGAGTCACACGGGAACATTTCCGCGGGCCTGGGGAAATTTCCAAAACCCTACCCAGTGCCGTAAGTGCCAAAAAGTGGGGTCATGGAACCAAACATTGTCACATGGATGCTAAATGCATGATTTGTGGTGGAACCTCTCACGCCAAGGACGCATGTCCTGTGAGAGAAGATTCCAATAAATTTAAGTGCGCAAATTGTGGGGGCAATCATAAATCCAATTTCTGGGAATGCCCTTCACGCAAAAAAGTTTTGAATTCCCGTGCAAAATTGATGACGGGAAATTCCAATCGGATCCCAGATTCGACGGGTAGAAATTTTTCAAACGCTCAAATTTCGAAACCGGTTACCGGTCGAGCAATAATTCATACCCACCACAATTCACAAACAAATTTTGCCGCTCGTCAACGGGTAGCAAGCACTTCAGTAAATTCCAATTTTTCCAATGTACCTACGTATGCAAACATCGCTGCTGGTAGACAAAATTTCTCTTCTCTAAATGAGGTTTATACCCATGTCCCAACGGAAAATAACGGTCATGTTGCTGGTTCAGGTAGCATGACTGCTTCCGATTTTGATTTTTTAACTGAACAATTGCATCACATGATTGATGCAATGTTCAAAGCAAATACCATTCCTGAAACTGTTCAGGTTGGTATAAAGTACACACAACAAATTGTTATCGGACTCCGTTTCAATGGATCCAAATAATTGTGTGAAAGTTCTAAATTGGAATGCCCGCTCTCTAAAGGGTAAGGAAGATGAATTATTCAACTTCCTTTCAGTTCATAATGTGCATATTGCCATTATAACTGAAACGTATTTAAAACCAGGACTCTCCATTAAAAGAGATCCAAACTATTTTATCTACAGAAATGATCGTCTTGACAGCGCCTGTGGTGGTCGCCATTGTCATTAATAGACGTATCAAACATAAATTATTTTCTTCGTTTGAAACCAAAGTTTTTGAAACCTTGGGAGTTTCTGTTGAAACAAATTTTGGTCAATTCTCCTTCATTGCAGCCTACTTGCCTTTCCAATGCAATGGGCAGCAAAAGAATTTGTTGAAAGCTGATCTTCAAATTCTGACTCGCAACAAATCAAAATTCTTCGTAATTGGTGACTTCAATGCCAAACACCGTTCATGGAATAATGCTCAAAGCAATTCCAATGGTAAAATTTTATTTGAAGATTGTTCTGCGGGATATTATACTATTCAATATCCCAATGGACCAACTTGTTTTTCTTCCAGTCGAAATCCTTCTACAATTGATTTAGTTTTAACGGATTCAAGTCAGCTGTGTGGCCAATTGGTAACTCATGCTGACTTTGACTCTGATCACCTTCCTGTGACATTTGAAATCTCACAAGAAGCCATTTATAATCCGATCAGCTCTACTTTTAATTACAATAGAGCTGATTGGGTTTATATAAAACGTATATCGATAGGAATTTTTGATGTTGATATTCCTGTCGATACAAAAAGTGATATTAATAATGCTTTCGTATCATTGACAAATTTAATTGTCGAAGCCAGAGGCATTACAATTCCGAAATGTGAGGTTAAATTCAATTCCATTATTATTGACGACGATCTTCAGCTACTGATCCGTCTTAAAATGTGAGAAGAAGGCAATACCAAAGAACTCGCGATCCCGCGTTGAAAGTTATTTGGCGAAGATTTGCAAAATGAAATTAAAAAACGTTTCGCTATTCTGAGAAATACCAACTTTGAGAATAATGTCTCGAAGTTGGATCCCAGTTCGAAACCCTTTTGAAATTAACGAAAATTCTTAAAAAACCTCAAAAGCCAATTCCAGCGCTTAAAGAGGGAAATAAAATTTTATTAACAAATGGCGAAAAGGCTCAAAAACTTGCTCAGCAGTTCGAGAGTGCCCATAATTTTAGTCTAGGTCTCACTAGTCCAATTGAGGATCAGGTTACACGGAGCTTCGAAGACATCCTCAATCAAGAGAATGTTTTTGACCCTTCGTTGGGAACCAATTTGGATGAAGTGAGATCTATTACTAAAAAATTTAAAAATATGAAAGCCCCGGGTGATGATGGTATTTTCTACATACTTATCAAAAAAACTTCCTGAGAGCTCTTTATCCTTTTTGGTTAATTTATTTAACAAATGTTTTCAATTGGCATACTTTCCAGATAAATGGAAAAACGTCAAAGTTGTTCCAATTTTGTAGCCGGACAAAAATCCAGCTGAGGCTTCTAGTTATCGCCCAATCAGTTTGCTTTTTTAAATAAGAAAACTGTTTGAAAAGATTATTTTAAATAGAATGATGGTTCATATTAATGACAATTCTATTTTTGCTGATGAGCAATTTGGTTTTCGCCATGGGCATTCAACCACTCATCAGTTATTAAGAGTTACGAACTTAATTCGGCTCAACAAATCTGAAGGATATTCGACTGGAGTTGCTCTTCTTGATATAGAGAAAGCATTTGACAGTGTTTGGCATGAAGGTTTGATTGTAAAATTGATGAATTTTAATTTTCCTCTGTACATCATTAAACTGATCCAAAATTATTTATCAGATCGCTCACTGCAGGTAAACTATCAGAATTCTAAATCTGATAGATTACCTGTAAGGGCTGGTGTCCCCCAAGGCAGCATACTGGGGCCCATTTTGTATAACATTTTTACTTCTGACTTACCTGATTTACCACCAGGGTGTCAAAAATCTTTGTTTGCAGATGACACGGGCCTTTCAGCCAAAGGGCGAAGCCTTCGTGTCATTTGTAGTAGATTGCAAAAAAGTTTGGATATGTTCTCCACTTACTTGCAAAAATGGAAAATTTCCCCGAATGCTTCCAAAACTCAGCTTATAATTTTCCCACATAAGCCGAGAGCTTCTTATTTGAAACCTTCTAGCAGACATATTGTCACTATGAATGGGGTTCCAATTAATTGGTCTAGCGAAGCTAAATATTTAGGACTTCTGCTAGATCAAAATTAACTTTTAAAAATCACATTGAAGGCCTTCAAGCCAAATGTAACAAATATATTAAGTGCCTATATCCACTTATAAACAGAAAATCAAAACTTTGTCTTAAGAACAAACTTTTGATTTACAAACAAATTAACAAATACAAAAGACCTGCCATGTTGTATGCTGTGCCAATATGGACTAGTTGCTGCAATACCAGAAAGAAGGTACTCCAGAGGATTCAAAATAAAATTTTGAAAATGATTCTGAAGTTGCCTCCGTGGTATAGTACCAATGAACTTCATAGAATTTCTAATATTGAGACATTGCAACAAATGTCCAACAAAATAATTTCAATTTTAGACAAAAATCGTTGCAATCTTCTATTGCAACGATTAACTCCTGTACCCTTAGTATAAAATAGGTTAAGTTTAGTTTAAGTAGAAAACATTGTAATTCCTACATGGTTCAATTCAACCAGAGGAAAAATTCTAACTGCTAGAGGCAATTGAAATGTATTAATAATAACTAAAAGCGTAACATAGCAAATAAGGATGATAGTGTTAAGAAAACACGGAACACCTAGTCTAAGAGATGAATGCATGTATTAGATAATTAGCAAATAAAATTAGTTAAAAAAAAAAAAAAAAAAAAAAAAAAATTAGTCTTTCTCTGAATCGTGCTCTCGTGATTCTACTACCGACGGAAAACAATCTGCCATCACCAAGCAATTAAGTTTTACTTTGATCAAAATTCATCTCGCCTCAAGTTGTGACTTAAGAGTTACTTTCATTGATGATAGCCAATCGTTAGTAGGGGAAATTACGGCTTTGGCAGGTTCTATTATTGTCAGGGGAGTAACTGTAACTAATTATGCTTAAATTTGGCCTAAACATGTTTTGCATATCAAAAAATATTGTGGCCAAATTTCATAAAATTTTGCCAACAAAAACCCCCTAACATCGGTATACTTCGTTCAGTACGTATTGCTGATTTAAATGTTTTAATTAAAGCCAAAATCTGCAATTTTCATTTGCCCTTGAGTTTCAACATACATGTGGAACATATTTTAACAACATTTTCGATAAAGCTATTCTAATTGTTTAAAATGGTTGTATAGTGAAAAATAACTATAATTCAACTGGTACACTCATAGACGCTAACGCCACCATACGGATGAATTCCGAAATAATGAGATATTCTCCGCAGGGGGTTTGATCTTTCGAACAACTTTGTAGAATATCACAACTGTTTAAATTTCACATATTCCGAGATATCTAATTCCACTGGTAGTCTCATAGACGCTAGCACCACCATGCGGATGAATTCCGAATCAATGAGACGTTGATCGTAATAGTTTTGATATTTCGAACAACTTTGTAAAATATCACAACTCTGCAAGATGACTGGTAGTCTCATATGCGCTATCCCCGCCGAACGGATAAATTCCGAATTAATGACATGTTCACCGTAATAGTTTTGATCTTTTAAACAACTTTGTAGAATATCAAAATTCTCTAAATTTTACAGATTCCAAGATATACAGTTCAACTGGCTAGCGTTCCCATGCAGATGAATTAAATACTATAGAGATTTGAAAAAGAATGGTTTGACCTTCAAGAAATTTTGTAGAGAACATAACTCTCTAAATTTCAAATTCAGATATCTAAATCATCTGGTGATCTATATACGCTATGCGCCGCAACGGACGAATTCCGAATAAATTAGATGTTCTCCACAATAGGTTCAATCTTTCGAACAACTTTGTAGAATATCACAACTCTCTAAATTTCACAAATTCCGAGATATCTAATTCGACTGGTAGTGTCATATACGCTAGCGCCACCAAGTGGATGAATTCCGAATTAATTAGATGTTCTCCTCAATGGGTTTGATCTTTTGAACAACTTTGTAGAATATCACAACAGTCCAAATTTTACAAATTCCGAGATATTTAATTCTCTCATATACGCTAGCTCCGCCAAGCAAATTAATTCCGAAATAATGAGACGTTCGCCAGTTTTGACTTGGTTTTGATATTTTGAACATCTTTGTAAAATATTACAACTCTCTAAATTTTACAGATTGCAAGAGTTTTATTCAACTGGTAGTCTCATATACGCTAGTGCCGCCAAGCAGATAAATTCCGAATTAATGACATGTTTACCGTAATGGTTTTGATCTTTTGAACAACTTTATGGAAAATCAAACTCCATAAAATTTTCAGATTCTAAAATTTTCAACTCAACTGATAGTCTCATATGCGCTAGTGCTGCCAAGCGGATGAATTCCGAAATAATTTATATTCTTCGCAATGTATTTGATCTTTCGAGCAACTTTGTAGTATATCAAAACTGCCTAAATTTCACAGATTCCGAGATATCGAATTTAACTGGTTTTCTTACAAGCCTACTAAATAAATAATGACAAAATTTTATATTCCATCTAATAAGTGTTTTTGCATAGTTCAACATTTTAAAGGTGCATTCCCTATGCTCCACCATTTTTTTTATTTAACGGCCTTGCTTGATTTCGGAAAAGCTTCCAGCAATGCGAATGGCGAACGTATATTGACGGTGTGCTCTCTTACTACAGTACTGAACGATTTAAACATGTATCTCCTCAGTACCATGTTGGTACTGAACAATCCTTCTCGATTCCGACCCGTAGAAATGGAACTTTCCAGCAAAACAAACCAGTTAATAATGCCAGCAACACAAGCAAAGCGAGAAGCTTTGTCGCTAAATGATGTTGTGAGTTGCAACACCGAGCAACGATACTTCATACGCAAAATGAAGCGACTCTCGTGCAGTATTTGTCGACGAACACATACATCGAATGTAGTATCTCTCTCTTCCGATGAATCTGAGAATTTCCATGCAACAAATTATCATAGAGTATATTCACAAATATGCACTTTTTACAAGCCCTGTTTGTTAGTGTTGCGTTTCGTTTCTGTCGTTCAAGCCGTGAGCCGTTTCGGTCGTTCGAGAACAATCGAGCAGCCATTCGAAATAATTTGTTCTTTTTGCCTTTCTCATTTCACTCCAAAATCGAACTTTTTATAGAAGTCTCGGAGACCCATGATGTTATGTACCAATCGACTCAGCTCGTCAAACTGAACAAATGTCTGTCAGTCCGTGTTTTTTTTTTTTTTTTTTCCTAAACATTGGAGGGGGAATCTGCTCAACAGACATCCTGGGTTGTCCAGGAAGTGCGGGGTTAGGGCCACCTCAATGAAGGAGGCAGGGCTGCATCCCCGACCGCTAAACCGTTTCCATTGCCGCCAAGCCATCATCGTCCCTTCGGTACAACCAGAAAGTAATGCTTCAAAGGGGGCCAGTGCATGACGCACCCCGGTTAGCTGCGTGTCCTTGCAGCATCGAACATCGTGACTCGCTTTTAGAAGAACACCATGGTATCGTGCCAGCGCATTGCCGGCTTTCAGGTGGCTTACCAGCCCTATGTCCTCGGAAGGTGGGCGGGGTCGACTTCGCGCCTGCTTCCTCTGCGACTGGTATCAAGAATGATGATGCCGCATTAATGACCTTTCTGCGATGGGGCCTATTCGCCAGCACAGAGGGACTTGCCGACGCGGGCCTACGCCTGCCCCAGCCTTGACGAGACCCTTTCCGTCCTCGGGCTCGAACCCGCCTGGATGACCGACGCCGCGAAAGCGACGATACCATGTTGTTCTTCAGCGCGGCCTTTCGATGGATCGAGTTGACCACAGGCATGACCACCGGTATGACCCATGAAGCCGACTCGATCCCTTGGACCACCTCTTATTTGCGCCTGAACTAGCCATCCTGAGTCCACGCGCCACCTTCTGGTAGCTCGAGACGATTGGGCGATAGCCGATAAAACGGCGTTCCAGCCACTTCTCTTTACACATCCTCCGAACTAGGTTGTCCGGGTAGTGTCCAGACCACATGTGGCAACGTGTACGCATTCGCAAAACGTGAGCACACAGACAACGTGTTCCGCCGTTTCCTCTAAACCTGCGCACACCAAACACTCGGGCGAAGCCGAGCAAGCCACTCTTTACCTTTGATTTTGCAGCACGCAGAACGCCGGGCACATCAGCCCCCATGGGGTGCTTGCTGTTCACAGCTTTGCTGGAACAAATCAAACATGGGAGGTGGTCGGCATTGTGCCTTATGTCCTCCAATCCACCCGTCGGCAGAGGCTTCTGTCAGTTTGCGGTCCCATTGCTAGTGCCCCGGTTCCAGGCCGAAGCAACTTCGGGTTGCTCGTATATGCGCACAGGGCATACCGACCATCCCTTGACGCTCCCTAACTGACTACCTTGGAGGCGTCCGCTGCGAATCGAACCAATGCTACCTGCGTCCCTGCCGGACCTTTCCGTAGCCGAACGGCTGCGGTGCGTCTCCACTTCCACTGTCGCCCAGTGCCGTGACGAGCTCTTCGACTTCAGTGATCTGTCCAGGTCTTTAACCCTGATTCACCTCCGTCGTGAGTGCCCTCACCTTGACCGTCTCGCCTAGGACCTCCCCGCCAACTCTTGTAGGCGGCGCCCTTTGCGAGACGCCCCGCTTCAGCCGAGTTCATCTCGCCCATCCGGGTACGTCTTATTCGACGTACGTCGGCGCCGAGTTCACCGAGCTTGACGTCACCTCATCGCCTTCAAAACATCCGAGTACTTAGCCTCGTCCGCCGTGATGACTAGGGCATCGCCCTGGAGCGATTGGCCTACCTGACTTCTTGCTACCCTCATTCGCCTGGGCCTTCGTTCGGCCCTTGACGTCTTCGGTTTCCTTTTGTTCTTGACCAGGGTCCAGGAGGCGTCATTCCCTCTATTCCCTGGTCTGGTGCGGCTGAGAACTTTCAGCCTGCCGTAACCTCCACCGTCTTGCCTGAGTGGACGGACCTTTCCAGGTCCTTCCTCCCCGTTTTGGAGGTACCTGACCGGGGTTCACTTCCCAGCCCCACTCCTTGTTCGGGGTAGTAACCCTCCGCGTTTTGGAGCGGCCCCCAGGGAGCTCATCCCCTGGAGACTGTCTCCCCCGTCTGTCAGTCCGTGTGTATGTGTGGATGTGTGTGTGTGTGCACACGAAATCTGAAAAACATTAGCCACTTTTTCATACAGTAATTCTTAACCGATTTTCTCGCAACAAGTTGCATTCGACGGGGGACAAACCCTAGTTCATCACTATTGAATTTCATAACCGCCGAAGCAGCAGGGCTGGTAGCAAGTCACTTTTTAGTGACTTGGTCACTATTTTGAGCCTAGTCACTAAAAAGTCACTATTTGCATCCAAAAGTCACTAAAGTCTCATTTTCGGAAAATGGTCACTAGAGTCACTATTTTCGCACCACCGTTTGTAAAAAAGTTTAAAATAAAAATCATTTGTATCTTTACTCAACCAAATTAAATGTAAATCTGTTAGCAAAATATATAAAGTATGAAAAATGCTCAAGGCCGTCTTATGAAAGGCAGAGTGGGTTCGAACCATGGACTTCGGGATCGAGGAGCATAGACAGACCACACATCAAAGATTGGGCATACGTTTAGGCAACGCCGTAAATAAAGCGCAGGATTGTTATGACTACGAAAATTTCGTGAAAATTTAAATTTAATAAATAAGGAGCGTAGGGTTTTGTTTTCGATAGCAAAATGTCGTTGAGAGGGACTCCACATTTGAAGTGTATGCTTACCCAATTTTTGGTTATTCCAAGCCATTATTGATTTGCATTATACTCTTGAGCACTCGTTTAACAAGCATTATAAGGGTATAAAGTTATAAGGGTATAACTTCACTTGTTGTAATTTTTCATCGTTTCTGAATATCAATTTTTTTTCACGTCAATTTTGACATAATTCCGAGATATTTCTTGGTTTCTGATTGATTCTTCCCACGCGAACCACACAGCATAATATTGTCGGCGTAGCACCACTAGAATTCGGACATCAGGGCTTCCAGACCGAACTTTCTTTCGAAGTTTTATCTGTCAAACTAATTGAAGCGTTGTCTAGCGCATCTTTAGGCGAATCCAGCGCACTACTTCCTAAGTTGGGCAAGTTGCCTATATCTAGAGAAAATTCGCCTTCGTTATAAAAAGCTTCCTAACTTTGTTTCTCTTAGAGGAACTTTCACTATAATTTCTGTGCGATGACCGCATAAATCTTTATGTGAAATTCCGTAAAAATTTCGCCTTGAATTTGGGAAATAATTTCCTAGAAATTTTCACAAGGTTTTCCACAGAAAATCAACTTCCGCTGAAATTTCTGAAAAAATTTCATAGTTCTCCAAAGCAATTTCACTAAATTCAAGATTTTGGATCACATTTTACGAACCTTGAAACTTAGGAAACTTAGGCTCAGGTAAAATTCATGTTATATATGAGTAAATTTTTCAATGACAGGAATCAGGATCTCGAAAAACAAATGGCAAATGGACTCTTTATGTATTTAAATTTGTTTCTAAAATGCTATTTTAATTATTAAAATCGTATTTTAAAAGTGTCATCATAATTTTGGATTCCTAAGTTTTTTTTCATAATTTTTCCTTATAAAGATTCATTAGCTTTGTGATTCAAATAATTCTCTGTCTAGTAATTGATGATCATTCTATGTATTTCTTTTTGCCAAAAACCGTTTAATTTTCTATTGCCAAAACGAATGTTCGTCTCAACTACATAAAATTAGCGAAATCCAAAACATCGTTCTAGTACTTTTCATCTGCCTTGCAGCTGAATCATCTAACGGGCGTAGTCATATTGCTACTGCTTCTGCCTCATACGCAGGAGGTCGTGGGTTAATCCAGGTCCGTTCCATTCTCCTACTTGTATCTTTCTCTTTATTTCTCATGTTCTAATCGCTAGAACTGAAATGACCTCATACTTTCCATTACTATTCCTATACCTTCAACTTGAGTATTCTAACATGATCTGCTAAATTGGAAATGAACTATTATAGAGCTCGTTTCCTACATCTTAGAAATTCCATCATTCACCTTCTCTCTCTCATTGGCAGTTCTTAACCAAGACGGACCTCTGCCTCTCAACCTAACCCAGAAATTCCAACAAATTCCGCATGAACTCGTGGCAAGTGCAGAGGTATATTCGCTTGCAGTGGGCAGTGATTGCATCATCATTTCCCCACTTCCTACATTGACTTGCATTCTGACGTGGCAGGCGAGTATGACCTAACAAATGAGATCACCAGTACTTGTACATTGGTGAGCCAGTTGTATGGAAAAACCAAACTTAGTCCGATCAAGCGAGATCAAGGTTTTAATCGTTTTGGAACCCCAATCAGCTGTGCAAAATATGGGCTCATATGGTTGCGACCTCGCATGCCATATCGCGCTTTAATTTATGAAGATTAGATGGGAAAACGTTCTTTTTACATTTTTTAGCGGCTTTATCATCAATCGTGACTCAATACGTTAGCATATAGTCTGGAAGATGCGAAAGACTTTGCCGAAGAAGGTACTAGCTGGAAGGTCTACAAAAATGTTATTACGTTTCGAAAGTTGAATTGTTCAAACCATATGCAAAAGAAATCGTTTTCTGCCAGCACTACCAGACGATGTTTATCGAAGGGCAAACGATCTTCCTTCTTGTCGGATTTTTTTCTTTGTGAAATGATTCCGGATAGCTTCCATTGGCTCTAAAGCCCTATAAGATCAATTATTTCGAAATAACACTCAGTTAAATATTTGGTCTACGTAGTTCGGCAGTGCTGGCAGAATAAACGATTTTTTGCATAAGGTTTTAACACTCAATCTTCGAAGCGTTATAACTTTTTACGTGAACGTTCCAAACGTGCCTTCTTCAACAGTTTTTCGTCATCCTTTGGTTTACTTTAACGCAATGTGCCACTAGGTTTACGATGAACTGAAACCTCTAGTAGTAGAAATGCAAAAATATTCTGCACAGTTGTTCAGGACCCATAATTGCTTCGAAAAACCATTGATTTGAAAAAATGACCATGACGCCCCACTGTACATTGAAGATGTGTGCTAGTCCCAAGCAAACATCTGTTGGTTCCCTGTGCAAGAACAGCTGATCTGGTCATAATGGAGTAGCAACTACAAGCAGTCAATCAAGCTCAAGCTGTCTTGCAGCTGAATCATCTATATATGGTGAAACTTTTGGGAATATATTTTGACGAGACAATATTTTTTGATCGATAGTAAAAGATGCGCAAAATTTGTTATACTTCATTTTGCCTTTTTCACATACTGCAGTTTCACGAAAACTTCGAGCTCATGTTATCTTTATTACCACAATGCTGTAGAACTTGCTTATCTTTGTGGAAATTATAAGCATGGTTTATTGTAACAACTTGTAACTCGTTACCTGCTCCCGTGTGTTACGGAATAAGGTTTACCATGGTCATATTGCTAGCCTCTGGATGTTCCAACGAATACCTTCCTCAATATCCAACTCTGTGGTATTTATGATGGTGTCGCCAAGTCGGTTGTCCCCTGCTAAGATCCATCCTCTCCCTAGTTACGATGAAGATGCACTCGGCCAGCACTAGTAATCCTCATGATTTTGTAATTTTCGTCTTCTCTTGATTTCTGATAGCATAGGATTTGAAAAAAACATGATATCGCTAGTGTCCGATCTACTATGAATTACTCTGTAACAATACAAATGCAACTCAGCTCACTACCTGGTTAGTACTTCATACAAAAGTCACTATTTGGTCACTTTTTCTGCTTCTGAAAGTCACTATTTGGTCACTTTTTTCGTCATCGTTGGTCACTAAGTCACTATTTTGAACGGCATTTATCGCTACCAGCCCTGCGAAGCAGCTTCTCCAAATGTCACTCGCCCCATGTGAGTCTTATTTGGGTGCTCACCCTAACACTCCACTGGCATGCCTTGAGGTGTCACTAGCGGTATGTAGGGACCATTCAAACATAATACGCTACGACACTCCTGCCTTAGCATGCCCAGTCCACACTCAAAATTCTGCCGTGCTTCGAGGTGACAATAGTTGTGACGCACTATGACACTCCTGCCTCAACACAAGCAGATCACTCGCTCTCTGCTGAAGCAGCACACACACTACTCTACCGAAGTAGGGACACTCCCCATGCCAATTGGCACTCACCGGGCTTCTGTCAGCCCGGTGGCATCCCTATCTCGCACAATAGGTTTGTTTTGCAGCCAACATTGCGCGACCGTATCCCACTGACAGTTCTGTATCCTAATGAGAATCAAATGTGATGTTTGTAAACAAAACACATACTATCATGAATTTTACACTGAGATGTTGTGCAAAAACATGGCGTCGTGCCACCCACCTGGCTTCTGTGCGCTTTGAGCGGCACACGGTCGCTTTGATAGGACCTGCTAGGCCACGTCATAGGCAGGCTCCTTAGTCGCAGAGGCCGTGGGGAGGGGCCGTTGAACCCTTGGACATAGTCCCTGTTGCTTGTTCTTCTTTATTCCATAGTGCGGATTTGGTCGTATTTTAATTTACACGTCGATTCGACAAGTAGAAACGTGAGTAGAATATTTTCAATGCGCATATTCAATTTCCATTCCGTAGATCGCATCGCTTAACGAAGTGAATCCAGATAGAATATTTATAACAAACACAATATTCTATCCTAAGACAATCGCGGAGATGTAGAGGTATACTAGATATCTAGTAATAGTGAGAGTCGGACTAATAATCCTCTCCTTCCTATTGACCTTTTTAGCTTCTATGTTTGAACCAGTTCAGTTAGCATAAAGTGGCCAGATTTGTCTTGGGCTAATCCGGGTCACCTTCAGCATTACTTATATATTTTGAAAGTGAATCATATAGCTCCAAACCAATTTTTCTTCTATCAACTTACAACACACAGCATAAGTATGAGCTTGAGCATGAGCATTTTGACCGTAAAGTTCGTAGTTGCTACTCCGTGATTGACCAGAAATGTACAGAGAACCAAATGAACGGAGTTTGGGCACAGACAAACAGACATAGTACACGTGACATTAGAGTGATTCAAATTTTGACTTTTTTGTCCCCCGATGCCACGATTGCATTTGCCTTTTTATTAATCCTCCCAAAATTTTAGCTAATTTGGATGTAAATTGAGTGAGCACGCGCGGTTTGAAGTTTGTATGAAAATCACTATGAAAACAGTAACTTTCATGGAAAACTGTTCCCCAACGTTTCCCTTCCAAAATTGAGTATTTTTAAACTTACTTTTGAGTTATTTTTCTCTTTCATTCACTCTTTCTTTTGTTGTCAAAACAAAAGAGCAAAACACCAACGACGCCAGTTCAATACGGAAGCCAATTTTGAGTTTTTTTACCTGAGGTCGAGATTGAGTGTTACATTTGGGTAAATAAATTTTCCGTTGGGTACCTACTTTTTAACATGGGAGTAAAGGCAAACTACTTCGACCCTACTTACTCAATTTTGGCTTCCCGTACGGATGTTCGAGAATGGGTGAATTAAACTCACTATTGGGTAGTTTATTTCTTCCGTATACGGTCTGGTCTGTGATCTACAGTCCGGTATTTCAAATGTTGCTGCGACTTTGCCTCAACTTACAATTACAAGTGGGGATGTCATCTTTTCAAAATAAAACAATAAATATCATTCTTTCAATGTTTATCCTAGCATACCATCTCGAATATATGTGATGTATAGATACTGATCTCTTTCATAGTTCAAATATAATAATACATCTCTATCTGCAATGCAACATTGTTAATGGTAATAAGTCTTTTAATGTTATCTGAAATTTTGCATTTGCTTTCCTCCTCTTTAATTGCGAGTTGTTCACTTGCAACGCTCTGCTTTGAACCGCCTACCTACATCGAACGGGTTGAAAAGCTGTACGTGTTTGATCAGATACATGATGAATCCCTTAAAATGGGTCATTTGATTCCTCCAGTACAATTTTATGGATACTTGCTTCTAGTCATGATTTTTTTTTGTAACTGCTTCTCTTTTTTGTGGCAAAGCAAAGATGTATAAGCGTAAACTGTGAAAGTGTACAATCATTGAGTTTGGCCATGTCATTGTTGATATTTCAGTATTTCATCTTTGTCTAATCCGAATTGTCATTTTTTATTCAATCTAAGATTTCTATCTAAAGTGATTAATTTCCATTCCATCGCGTAAGCGTTCTCTTTTTTTTTGTAAGTGCTGTTTAACCGCTTCGACTAGATTATTGGATTCGCTCCTGGGTATTATTGTAGAATACAAAATTCAATTGACGAAATGAAACTGCAATGTGGTTGAGCAAGTATCTAGATTTACGCCTGGCAATACTTTAATTTTTATGTTAAGGACTTTGAGAGCTGTCGATTTTGAGATTCGTATTTTTAATTGTAACAATAATTTTGTGTATATTGAACACCGTAAAGTTTCCTAAACAATTTACTTGCACTACTGAATGTTCCACAACATTATTTTAGCATTGTTGAATTCGCCACACTATTTTGATTCAATTTTGTGTAACATTTTTGTTTAAGAGATATTTTTCATTAAGACTCGATTTGGGGAATATCATTGGTTTTGTATATTGATCGGTTACATGGGAGTAGGTGTATAAATTTTAATATAACTCTTTTAAAAGGGTTCAAAGAATCACTACTGGATCATATATATTTTCCTACCTATAGATATAGACAAATTGATTCTACTACATTCTTGTGCATTGTGTTTTGCGTTGAGGGTGCAATCGTTTATTATGATCTGGTTTTTCGCTACATTACTAACCTCAATATGGTAACTCTAAGAAATTGGTGGGATTTTAGAGAGGTGCTAAATTTTACCGAAAATGGGTGATAAGAGTTAACAAGACCATATTTGGAGCTGCGGCCAACCAGATCCAATAATCATGCCCATAACCTGAACGAGAATTGTGAAGGGTCTTTCATCTCAAAGAAAATGTAAGATGAAGTGTTTATTAGCCTGGGACTTGAATATGTGAAAAAAACAGATCAATCCACCTAGCGTTGGTAGTGCCTTTCTTGCGCATTGGGAAAATAAGAAAAACAAATAAGAGTGGCCGAAATAGCAATTATTTCTATCAATTCATTTCTGTTTGCGGTCATTGCATTGTAACAATTTCTGGTAAAAATTTAAAAAAAAAAATGTTTTTGAAATTTGTTACCCAAGGGGGAACCTTTGGCAAAAACAGCGTTTTTTAATAACTCTGGAACGCAATGACCGATCGGGACAATTATCGAAATGAATCAACTAGGCCGCAATCCGCGTCGAGCAAATCGAATAATGCTAAGGCTTACATTTGTATACACATTTACACACACATACAGACATCACCTCAAGTCGTCGAGCTGAATCGATTGGTATATGACACTATGGGTCACAGGGCCTTTTATCAAAAGTTTGAACAAAGTACGTGAAAATTTCGAAATTGATTTTTTTTCTTGATGCCAAATGTCTTAGAATGCATGAAACGTCGAGATCTGGTGTTATACCGATTTTTTTAATGACTTTTTTTGTAACTTAGAAAATGTTTGAGTTGAGGGGTGAAATGAATTTGAACGATTTGAATTTCATTACATGCAGGGTTTGAATCCAAAGGAGAATGAGAAAATCTCTCACTTATCATGTCTGTATACACTCTCGATAGGTAGCATACCGTGAGAGAAGTTTCTCGGTAGCTATTACGATAATGAATGATTCGGGGGGCTACAACCCATGATAAATTTCTTTTAATAAGCTCCAATTGCGGGGGTCGCCAGTTCTGATGATGCATTTATACTTGTTTTACACACCTGTGCGAAAAAATATGGTCCCCAACATAAAATGAGCGAGAAAAACATGGTTTTCGTACGGCCGAGTTGCCGAATAATATGCAATTAATTGTAATCAAGTGTCGGTCTTCCACCGTCATTAGTCGTCTGAGTACACGCGACCGCTTACGTAAGGCAATCAAACTCATCAAATGCTTTAGCCAAGCAGCGAGTGACGGACGAGAAAAATGTTGCTAGGAGTCGAATGCTAGTGGCTCGCACCTGTTCCAACAGAGAGCGGTACAGTGTAGTAAGGGCAGAAGAGAAACGAATTCACCGCAGAAAAAAGGCAACTCGAAAAGAGTGTGATAGCTGAAGCGCAGGAGAACATGGATAGAAACGATATGCGGAGGTTTTACGCAACTGTTACCATGTGCAACCGAGAGGGGAATTTGCTGACAGACAAGACTATGGTGGCAGCCAGGTGGAAGGAGCACTTCGAAAATTTGTTGAACGGTGAGAATGAAGGTGTATTACGCACCAGGATGGACATAGTTGGCGACGGTCAAGCTGTGGAACCACCAACGTTGGACAATGTTAAGAAGGCTCTAAACGAGCTCAGTTACGCTGCGGCGAAGGACGAGATCCCGGTCGAGCTTCTCAAACACAGGATGACAGCTGCATCAATCAATCCACCACATTATTCAGAAAATGGAAGGATGAAGAACTGCCTGCCGGCTGGTTGGATGACCTCATATCCAATCTAGAGAAAAGGCGACTAGAGTGTGCCAATTACAGAGGATCACCCTTCTGAACTCGGCGTCAAAATCCTGTCGCCTATCCTGTTTAACAGACTGAGGCCGCTTGAGGAGTCATTCGTCGGCGAATACTAGGCAGGTTTTCGTGAGGGCCGATGGATCAGATGTTTAGCCTGCGGATGATTCTTGATAAATTCCTGGAGTACAACTTTCAGACTCACCATCTGTTCATTGATTTCAAAGCTGCGTACGATTCAGTGAAAAGAAATGAGCTTTGGCAGATAATGTTCGAACATGGTTTTCCGGCGAAACTGATACGTACAACGCCGAATAGCTCGAAATCAAGTATTCGGGTTGCAGACGAAGTGTCAACCTCCTTAGACGGATTAAAGCAGGGTGATACCTTTTCGAATTTATTGTTCAACATTGCACTCGAAGGCGCTAATAGGAGATCTAGCGTGCAGAGGAACGGCATTATCATCACATGGTCGCATATGCTCCTGGGCTTTGCGGGACATCGACCTTATTGGAATCCATCGCGAGAGTAGTGGAGGCTTTTGTCCCACTGAAGAGGGAGACGGCGAGGATGAAGCACCATTAAGTCTCAAGACAAAACACATGGTGTCAGGTAGAGATAGAGCAAGACCTGAGGTGTTGGTGCTGAGTGGTGCTTGATGGGAATGTGTTGAAGTTGTTGAAGAATTTTACCTTGGAACGCTTGTGACATGTGACAATGACGTTTTTGTGAAGTGATAAGACATATTGCTGCTGCGAATAGGGCCTTTACGGATTACGTAATCAGCTTAGGTTCCGCAACATGCAGATGGAAACGAAATTTACTCTATACAAAACTTTGATTCTACCAGTGGCCCTTTATGGACATGAAGCATGGACGTTAAAAGAGACGGACCGGAGAGATTTCGGGGTTTTCGAGCGAAAAGTGCTGCGTACAATATTCGGAGGGAAACTAGAAAATGGTGTGTGGCGCAGACGCATGAATCATGAGCTGTATCAAGTATACAAAGAACAAAATATTGTGAATCGTTTAAAATATGGCAGACTTCAGTGGGCTGCACTTAGTGAATGTCGGAAGAAAGAATAGCGAAATCAATATTCAACAGAGAATCAGATAGGGGCCGGTGACTTCGTGGAAGACCACGAACCGTACACAATTACTATACGAGAAATCGTTACATTTCTTTTCATTTCTACATGCTTTTCATTTCGTGATAATCAAATTATCTGTTTTTTTCCATCAGTAATAAATGAAATTATAAAAACAATTCCCTTGCAAAAGTGTGCAAAATAAATCTATTGTTGTTGAAATTTTCACAACTCTCCCCAGTATGTAGCAATGAATTGTTGATCAACCATACACTAATTGTAATAGCATATCAGTCCTATCTTTACTGGAATTCCTATTCATTTGGGACAAATATGCTATTACAAACAGTACAACTCCAGGATATTGTGTTTCTTGTTTTATGGCATGATGATTACGACTATGTGTGAGCTAAACTGTGGGTTAACTGTAGAACTAGTGTAGGTAACTATTGTAGGCGGCCGTGACTGAAACTAGTGAGTGTTGTTATTCTTCTCTAGGATCAAATGTTACAGTAAATGCTTAAAGATTGAATTCGGAAGATATAAAAGCTCTAAAACTCAGATGGCATTAATAGGCCAGTGTTGAACAATAGTCAAGTCCAAACCTTTTATATTAACTTTCAAGATTTCATGCAGTAGTAAGAATCATGTTGCGCATTTGGCAATTCAAAATTGGCATTTCTCTCACATCGTCTAAATTTTAAGCAATGCAGCAACCATTAACCAATAAACCTTTAAACATAATTTCATATAACATTTTGACTATATGTATACCTTCTTTGTATATCAGTAGTTAACATTGAACAGTGAACGAGATCACAAAATTTAGTAATTTGTGCCGAGCCGGTGATGTAGTTGCCATCGCTGCTTGCAATACAAGTTATCCGTTCCGGGACGATGTCCTCAAAGTAGTGGCTGCCGTGCAGAGACTTTTCACCGCGCCTTTCGCTACCGCTTCGATGGCTGGACGAATAACTAGCCGCCGGTCCGATGGAGTTTCGTTCCTTCGAGGAGCCGCTTGCCCCTTGCGTACCGTGGGGCCCATGCTGATGATGGTAGTAATGGTACGACGAGGACGACGACACGGGATGGTTGGGATGTTGCTGTACTCCCCTCCCGATTGCTATGTTGAGTCGAATGCAGTGTGCTACTGATAGAGGTAGTCATAGCAAATGGGCCTTCCTCCTTACGCCTTTGTCCAGGGAGTCGTAAAGTGGGAACTCACAGCACAAGATGAATTTTAGAGCTCTGGAACCTCCAGTAGATTGCCGGTGGGATTGGAATCAATGGCGAGGACACTTGTACTTTCGGTATTCCAGATCACTGTAAG